>NW_022196900.1:112444683-112449472 GCF_008632895.1 Mastomys coucha
CTCCCTCAGTCAAGCGCTCTAGGTCTCCTCTCAGTTCTGCTGACCTCCTTGTTATATGGAGAGCATCCACTCCCTCAGTCAAGCGTTCTAGGTCTCCTCTCAGTTCTGCTGACCTCCTTGTTGTATGGAGAGCATCCGCTCCCTCAGTCAAGCGGTCTAGGTCTCCTCTCAGTTCTGCTGACCTCCTTGTTGTGAGTATGGAGAGTATCCGCTCCCTCAGTCAAGCGCTCTAGGTCTCCTCTCAGTTCTGCTGACCTCCTTGTTGTGAGTATGGAGAGCATCCGCTCTCTCAGTCAAGCGCTCTAGGTCTCCTCTCAGTTCTGCTGACCTCCTTGTTGTGAGTATGGAGAGCATCCGCTCCCTCAGTCAAGCGCTCTAGGTCTCCTCTCAGTTCTGCTGACCTCCTTGTTATATGGAGAGCATCCGCTCCCTCAGTCAAGCGGTCTAGGTCTCCTCTCAGTTCTGCTGACCTCCTTGCTGTGAGTATGGAGAGCATCCTCTCCCTCAGTCAAGCGCTCTAGGTCTCCTCCCTGATGCTGATGCTTTATTTGCATATTCTGCAGCTCAGTTATTAGGAGCACGTGTATTTATAACTCTTACATCTTTCAGAGGGGTTCATTCTCTTATCAGTATCAAATGTTCCTCTTTATATCTGGCCTACTTCCTATCTGTAGGTCTGTCTGACATCAGCAAAGCTGCTGGAGCTTCTGCCTGGCTAACAAACACTGCCTAGCTATCGCTACCTGGCTAACACACACCCATTCCTGCCCTTTTACTTATATGCTGTTTTGATTGCAGTTTGTGTCCTACTCAAGAGAAGAGCAGTTGATGATGTTTTCATCCCATTGGATAGTCACTGTCTTGGATTCAGCTGGCCTGTATATAACAATGTTGGTGCAGTTGGTACCACAGACAGTCTACCTGCCCTGTCTGCCTCATTCCCTGCCTCACCCTGTAGCCTGCTCGTCACAGTTATTGCTGTTCATTTGAATTAAGTAAGCTTTTTCTAGTGCAATATTTTATTTCCTCTACTTACCTCTACTACATTTTGCGAGGTGTATTTAGTATTAACTCAGGAATCTATCATCTGCATTTCAACTTATCAATTTTTTTCTCATTCTTACGGGTTCCCTACAGTTCCCATACAGTACATTTGGCCATAGTCACCCCCTCAGCAGCTCCTAGCTCTACTCCCTCCCTTACCCGCCCACTTTGTGTGTCCCCTTTTAAGGCCCACGAAGCCCACTTTGTGCTGTTAGGATGATATTGGGTGCGTGGCCTCCCACTGGAGTGTGGCTGACTTAACCGGAAGCCACCGCTGCCATCTCTTGCCAATAGTTCAGCTGGGGGGGGGGGGCTGTGCCTTCCTTCCCACTCCATGATGGTACTTGCTCTGTCTTGGGCTGCACATTCAGGATGCATATTGTCATCATTGCTCTGAGTTCAGATGGGTGTCTTCTCTGCAGGGCCTAGAAAACAGTTCCCTTGTCTCCATCTACCACCTTTGGCTCTTCTGCCCCATCTTCTGCCATGATCCCTAGGCTGTGGGAGGAGAGGTCACTACACACTTAACAACAAATCTGTACTAATTAAGTCCAGGAAAAGTTCTGAGACAGAACTTTTACTCTGGTACAGCTCTCTATCTCCTTTCTTCTTTTTAATTTATCCACATGTTTCCAACCCAGTAACATATTACCATAATTATTTCCTTGCAGAACGTTACACCCACGACAGAAGCCGTGAGGAGAGAAGACAAGGTTGATGGGGTTTGCTGTTAGCCTTTCTTCTTTATCATCTTCTGATCTTTTCATGTTAACTTCGGATTAAATTCACCATTTTCCTCTTCCAGTACAAATCTGTTCCCGCCCACATCCTTTGTGAAGTTATTGTCAAATGTACGTCTTCATTTTATAAGTCAAACGTACAATTATGTGTATGTTTCTTCATACAGTTGCTTTGGAAATCAGCTAGAAAGAAGAAAAAGAGGAGAAATATTCACTTATACAATTTCGGGGTTACTTAATTACATTGTTGGTACTGTACGTTCTTGCGAGCAGATTTGAATGGCTGAATGCAGCTACTTGCTTTCAACTTAGAAATTTCCCATAACATGTTTGATGTGGTGGGCATGCTTACGACAAACTCTCAGGGTGTCTCATGTCTAAGAACAGCACCATTTTTTCCTCTGTTTTTAAGGGGTGGTTTTTCTGGAGTTGTAGCTTTTAGTGAAATATTAGCTCGACTTTCAGCACAGTGCCTTGTGGCCATGTGGTGTCTAAGGGGATATCAGCTTTCAGTCTTGTTGAGGGTAAGTTGTATGTGTGTGGGGGCAGTAGGAGAGCAGGCTGGGGTGGGGTGGGGATACTCTTGTGGTTGGGTGGAACTGTTTGGGAAGGATTAGGAGGAGTGGCCTTGCTGGAGGAGGCGTGTCACTGGCAATTGTTTCTAATTCCATGCTTTTGATCTGTCATCATGGATTTTAACTCTCTGAAACCATAAGCCAAATTAAATACTTTCTTTTATTATTTGTGTCATTCGTGATGTTTTATCACAATAGAAACCTAACTATGACAGTTGCCTTTCTTAGGGTAAACTTATAGATCCCTAATGAGCATCTACACTACCCCTTCCTGCTCCAACTCTTTCTGTGTGCCCCGAATCCTTCCCAGCTCATGACTTCTTATTATTCAATAACCATTGTTAGATATGTGAATACATATGCATATGCAATCTACTGAATGTGTTTAGAATCATATATATGTATATATATATATATATATATATATATATATATGTGTGCATATGTATATATGTACACACACACACACACACACACACACACACACACGGATTAGACAGCCTGCAAAAGCACTCACCCTTGGGCAATGCTGATTCTCTCTCTCTCTCTCTCTCTCTCTCTCTCTCTCTCTCTCTGTAGCCCTTAGCCACCTACCTGTAGCTCTTCAAATCTAAGTGGGACCACATGGAATTTCCCCTTGTCCACGTTGGCCTATCAGCTGGTATTGTCATTCCCATCTTGTTCAGGGTAGCCATGTTGTAGCGATCTCTTGAGTTCCTTGAGTTCTGGAGTTGTAGAGTGTCCTTTCTGGGTTCCAAGGACACTCTCTAGCAGCTGGTGTGTGGTCCTCTGGCTCTTACAAGTTTCCACAGCTTGCTATGAAGTGTTCCTTGGGACCAAGGTGTTGGAGCTGCATTGGGGGTCTCTCAGCGGGGGCGAGTACCTCACGGCTCCTCGGCTCCTCGCTGTCGCATTCTGATTGGTTGCGGATCTCTGAGATAGTCTCCTGCTACACAAAGAAGCTTCTCTGTGGAGTGTGTGGTGTTCTTGGAGAATTTCCCCTGACTGCCACCGTGTTCTGGTTGTTTCCAGAGGTCCGAAGAGTCAACCACAGATGACTGCAGCATCTCTTCACTTTTCTGGAGCCCTGGGTATGCAGTTCCTAATTTGCTAGGTTGTTTTTTTTTTTCTGACATCCCGTTACTAAAGTCCTATTGCCTTATTTTTCTCCTCTGTTTTATATTCTCCCCTAGTTTATTGGTCCTGGCTCGTTTCTTTATTATTCTCCTTTTGCTCTACTATTTTTGGATTTGATTTAATCTCTCTTCTTATCTTTAGATGGAAATTTAGGTCTTTGGCTTGTTAACGTTCCTCCTTCTCTAGCACTCAGATCTAACAGTAGAATCTCTCCTCGGCATAGTTTCCAGCAGCCTTGACTCCTTACATCATTCATTATCCACTAACGAGCCAAGTTTTAGGGGGGTAGAAGGAGAAGCAATAAAAGACTTGATTAACCCCAAATAACAGGAGAAAGGAGAAAACGGGAGCATAAAACACCTGAGCAAAGTCGAAAATAAAGAAGAAGGTGGCAGGCATAAACCCAGTGTGCAGACAGGCCCAGGGCTTCAAGAACGTGAGATCTAAGGTTGTCAGGCCGGAACAGGACCATCTTACTGAAAACACCCGGGGGGGTTAGGTTGGGGTAGCGGTTCTAACATTGTGCACAGTGTGCCATGAGGTAATGGCATGGGTGGACCAGGAAGTTATCACAGCCTTTAGTATGTATTCCCCAAGGGCACAGATCCCCGAGGGACAGATCAGCTCTTCAACCCTTCTTCAAAGAGCAATTGATCATGGTGGGTAGGGAGGTTGACACTCACTAAAAAACACAGGTAATAAAATGAATATTTAGGGGTTCTGGGGTTTTTTTTCTTTGAAAACCAAGGAGATACAGAGTGGCTAAACAGATGCAGCTGACCCCAGATGCCACCAGCAGCAGCAAGCGACAGGGTGGCCCATAAACAGGCCCAGAGCCTTGGGATGGTCAACATTGCTTATCAACTTGATGGGAGTTAGGGTCTCCTGGAAACAGCCTCTGGGTCTGCCTGTAAGGGACTGTTTAGATTAGGTTAAACTGAGGTGAGAATATCCGTGCTAAACATGGGTGACACTGTCCCATCCACGGGGGTCCTGAACTGAATGAAAAGCTGGATGTGGTCTGGATGCCAATGTCCACTGCTCGACTTCATGACTGCAGATGCAATATGACCAGCTGCAGAAGCTAGAGAACCTATGTCTACCCATGATGGGGGTGGGGGTGGGGCATACAATCAATCTGTGAGCCAAATAAACCTGCTACCCTTCTTTCCTCCTTCCTTCCTCCCTTCTTCCCTTCTTTCCTTCTCTTCCTCCCTCCCTCCTTCCTTCCCTCCCTCTTTTCCTCCCTCCCTTCCTCCTTTTCTCCCTCCCTCCCTCCCTCCTTTCCTCCCT
>NW_022196900.1:112449828-112451240 GCF_008632895.1 Mastomys coucha
TCCATCCCTTCCTTCCTTCCTTCCTTCCTTCCTTCCATCCTTCCTTCCTTCCTTCCTTCCTTCCTTCCATCCTTCCTTCCTTCCTTCCTTCCTTGCTTCCTTCCATCCTTCAGTAGCTCACTGAATTCATGATTCGATTTGGAGTTGGTGGCTTTTATTAGACTTCCCTCCCTCCTTCCTTCCTCTGGCTGCCCTTGCTGGGTGTTTTGTCCTAGTAGAAAGTAACACATCTAAAGCCTTTACAGGATTAGAATCCTCCCAATTGAAGTGGAATCCAATGAGGGATAAGTAGAGAAAAATTCACTGCTCCCTAGAACTCAGCATCCATCCTCACACTCTGGGTGACAGAAGATGCTGCTCTCCAACATCCACCAGCCCAGGCTCACCTTGGCTTAGCCCATGTCCTGCACTCACCTGCTGCCATGTGTTAATTTTCTCTTTATAGAGTCAGTGACCTTGAACCTCCCTCCAAAGCAGCATGCCCTCACCAGCGCTTAGACAGCAAGCCTTCGGTGGTAGCCGGCCTCTTACAGGTCCCGA
The DNA here is from genome assembly GCF_008632895.1 of Mastomys coucha. Taxonomy (NCBI): domain Eukaryota; kingdom Metazoa; phylum Chordata; class Mammalia; order Rodentia; family Muridae; genus Mastomys; species Mastomys coucha. The sequence goes on from NW_022196900.1 coordinate 112,450,369, forward strand.
GTCTTCTTATGACCTGATTCTTCCTTTCTCTGCCAAGAGCCATGTGTTTGACTCTTCAGAGTGCAAACATGTGTTTGCATTCTCGTTCTCCCTCTCTCGCTCTGATGAAGCATCACCTCAGAGCTGTTTAGAGACCCTTGACTTCCAAAGAACAGCTTCTTAGAAGTACAAACTCAATTTCAATTACTCCATCCACTGTCCCACTCGACATGCCCTCTGGTGGCACACTTACATGAAAGCTGGTTTAATTGCCAGTAAATAGTGGAATAATCTTTTGAAACAATGTAGCAAACATAATTAATTGAAATAATCTCCATGTGTTTCATGTGGTAATAACCACTTATGGGAGATTAACACCCAGAAAGAGACACCCAGGGGTGGGGCGGCCTCCTGTAAATCCTCCCCATTCTCCTTGACAGTCTTTAAATTTATTTATTTATTTATTTGCTTCTTTGTGTCGTGTTTTTAGCCGAATGAATGATTTAGCACCTTATAAGTTGTCGGTGGGTGAGAATAGTTGGCAGTTAACTTATTATCTTTGAAACTTATCAAGCTTTGCATTGAACTCAGGAAACAAGGAGCTGGAAGCATAGGGAGTAATACCCACAAGGGAGATCCCACAGGAGCTGGAAAGATGCATTTGTTCCCAGAATTCTCAGACTTGTGTTCAGTAGCTCACTGAATTCATGGTTAGACCTGGAGTTGGTGGCTTTTGTTGGACTCTGTCCCAAGTCAGTTGTACCTAAGGTACACGACAAAGAAAATAACCTGTAACCAAAATGCTTACTTCTAGCCTGGTGCCTGGTACCTGGTGCTCTCATATATTCTCTCTCTCTCTCTCCCTCTCTCCCTCCCTCCCTCCCTCTCTCTCC
>NW_022196900.1:112451571-112454366 GCF_008632895.1 Mastomys coucha
TCTCTCTCTCTCTCTCTCTCTCTTTCTCTCTCCCCCTCCCACCTTTCCTGCTCCTGTCTCTCATGTCTCTTGACAACTCCAAGGCCGGGATGCTGCCATATTTCATGCCACAATGCTAATGGACTGAATCTCTGAACCTGTAAGCCAGCCCCAATTAAATGTTGTCCTTTATATGAGTTGCCTTGCTCATGGTATCTGTTCACAGCAGTAAAACCCTAAGACAAGAAGCAAAAGCCTCTGGTTAAGGAATAGGCCTGCTTCTCCCTGGCTGTCTGTGTGGCTGGCCCAGTCCCTAGAGGATACCTTCTAACCTTACTTGGGAGGGAGGAAGCAGAAACCCTCAGACACTTCTCAGGACCAACCAGTGAGTGCTGTAGCGCCAAGAGTAGGATTCACAGAAAGAAGGCCCAACAGGTGTATCCAGACTGAGTCACTCCTGCTGGAAGACAGCCCTCAGTTCTTCAGTGAGGGGCAGAGACCCGCAGAGAGCCTTGTGGATCCACCAAAGAATTACCTGCCCACTCAGAAGGACGAGCAGCCTTCCCTTTACCAGCTGCCGTTTCCCTTCACGTGACGGTCGTGGCAGGAGAGGAGGCCACCACACCCTGTCCTTCTTGAGCTCTCAAGCAGATTAAGAGCTTCTTAGGTGCATGGGGAGCCTGTGGACAGGTACAGATACGTAAGGAAGCAAGAGAACCATTGCCCTGGTGACCTGGATGGGACAGCATAGGGGAGAATATTTACAAGGTTGGCCATGAGAAAGCAAAATGGAGTCATGTGGTGTGGTGTGGTGTGTGTGCGTATGCGTGTGTGTGTGTGTGAGAAAGAGAGGTGTGTGTGTGTGTGTGTGTGTGTGTGTGTGTGTGTGAGAGAGAGAGAGAGAGAGAGAGAGAGAGAGAGAGAGAGAGAGAGAGAAAGAGAGAAAGAGAGAGAGAGAACCTGGAAGGGACAACATAGAGGAGAGTGTTTACAAGGTTGGCCATGAGAAAGCAAAATGGAGTCGTGTGGTGTGGTGTGTGCGCACGCACACACACATGCGTGCATGGGGGGGGTGAGGGAGAGGGAGAGGGAGAGGGAGAGGGAGAGGGAGAGGGAGAGGGAGAGGGAGAGGGAGAGGGAGAGGGAGAGGGAGAGGGAGAGAGAGATTCTACACATCTGTATACATGCATTTGGAGGCCAGAGGCCAAACTCATGAGTCATTCCTCAACATCCACCTTGTTTGTTGAGACAGGCTCTCTCACTTTCCTGGAGCTCAAAGATTAGAGATGAAAGGCAGGGAAGAAAGGCTACTGTGAATGAAGCAGATGGTCCTGGGTTGTACATAAGAAGGCAAGCTGAGAAAGCCATAGAGGAAAAGCCAGTGGCAGTGTTCCTCTGTGGCCTCTGCCTCAGCTCCCACCTCCAGGCTCCTGCCCTGAGTTTCTTAGGTGATGGACTGTGATGTTTCTGTAAGTTGAAACAACCCCTTCCCTCTACAAGTTACTTCTGGTCATGCTATTTTATCACGGCCATGAAAAACCTCAGACAATAGAAAGAAGCCATTGGCCGAGTAAGGTGAATAAGGACAGAGTGTGGCCAGGCTGGAGAGCAGGAACATGGTGCCTTCATCTTTCCAGGCTGCCATGGCCCCTCGGAAGGCTGTGTGACCTGAAGCCATTTCCCCATAATTACAGAGATGGTGCAAAGTCCAGATGTTTGCAGCAGATCTGTCACTTGTCCTGACTTGCGAGTGCTCACCCTATGGTGTCCTCACACGGGGTCTCTGTGTCGTAGTGAGAAGGTCTCTCGTGTCACTCTTCCTAGACCTCCATCGGCCTCATCAACTCCCAGCTGCACCCCCCCATGAGTTCATTTATGATGAATCGTGACATAACCCTTATAAATATCTGTGTTGAGCTGGTAGAAGAAGGTGCTGAGTCAGTTGCAAAGGTAAGTAAGAATAAGAAGTTGACAATAAAAAGTAGTGTATTTCTCAAAGGATCTGCCCCTAAATGTAAGCCTGTTAGGGCTGGGACTTCAGTGTGTAATGGGTCTTGGTGCAGACCATCACAGAAAACAAGGGACTGGAAGACCAGTGACTCAAGAAGTTGGTCTCTGAAGTTGCTCTCAGGCACCTCCAGGGAATCATATGGAGCTTTTGTGGCTTGTAATTACGAGTCTCCCATGAGCCCTGATGACATTTTGAAATCTCAGCCATGTTTTTCCATCGCGATTACACAGCAAATTTTGTCAAATGGCCCCCTGTTTACCATTGCTTGCCCGAGCAAGCGGAGGGAGTCTGGAGCGCTGCCTTCCTGATGCCATTTGGCTAACTTCAGGGATCAGGGATGAACAGTGTGGCCTGCTGGCTCAGCCCCTTTCTGGCTTGGGAACGTTCTTCAAACAGACAGAAAACACACAAGTAATGTCTGTGGCCGTGAAAAATCTTTAAGCATTAATTACGTTCCTTATTAGCTCCCGTCGGCTGCAATTGCTCATCAGACTCACTGCTTTGAAGTGTGCCACAGAAATTTCAAATGAAACATTTCAGTCCCTCTAATTGTGCTGGAAGTCGACAGGAGCGCTGGGGTCTGCGTTCAGAAGCGCGAGGTCTTCAGCTGCACAGGATCCATCAAAGTCTGACATCTTCGAACTTTTAGGGAAGACATAGGAAAACAGCAAATCCAAGCAAGGAAATCCCACTGCGCTGGCACCCAGGAGTCCCACCCCGCTGGCACCCAGGAGTCCCAACCCACTGGCACCCAGGAGTCCCACCCTGCTGACACTCAGAAGTGTGTTCTGGCTGGCACCCAGGA
>NW_022196900.1:112454592-112466265 GCF_008632895.1 Mastomys coucha
CAGGAGCCCCACTCCGCTGGCACCCAGGAGTCCCACCCCGCTGGCACCCAGGAGTCCCACCCCGCTGGAACCCAGGAGTGTGTTCTGGGGAGTCAACGCCGCTTTGATTTTCAGATTACATTTGTTTTCCACACTGATTATTTTTGGTATTTTGTATACACTTGGAAATTCTAGCAGAATGTTAATGACCTTGGCCTATGGCCTCACAAGGGTCCGAAGCAGTTTCCTCACAGCTGGAAAACTGCAGCAGATGGGGGTGATACACGTTCCACCTGGGGTCTCAAACACCTCACTGTCCTGCTGTGTCCACCAGGCTGGCTGGAATTGTGTAGGCAAGTGAAGCCCAGTTGCACATTGCAGAGCTTTATGACCCAACTAGGAGGCAGCATATTGCATTGCCTATAAAGCAAGCCAGAGGACCTGAGTTTGATCCCAGAGTTTGATTAAAAGACAAAAACAAACAAACAAACAAACAGAAAACCCACAACAAAACAGATATGGTGGGAGACACTTGCAATCCCAGCCCTGAGGAGCCAAAGACACAATGATCCTTGGGGCTGCTGGTCTGTCAGCCTGGAAGAACTGGGGCTGCTGGCCTGTCAGCCTGGAAGAACTGGCGAGCTCCTGGTGGGAGTGAGGAGTGCTGAGGAGAAATCTGAATTGACAGTGGAGGAGGAGCACAGGACTGGTGCGACAGGGAGAGGAAGGGGTTGGAGATTCTCAAGGAAGTTAAAATATAAAACCTCGAAATTAAAGAGTGGATATGGGGCTGGAGACATGGCTCAGTGCACTGAGGTCTGGAGTTCAACTCCCAGCAACTATGTGGTGGCTCACAACCATCTGTAATGGTATCTGATGCCCTCTTCTGGTGTGTCTGAAGAGAGTAACAATGTACTATTAGTGTTAGAAGTTCTCAGCTGTGCCTCTGTCAGGGAAATGAAGATTAGAGGACATCTTGAGACCCACAAGCATTGTTCTGCTAGTTGTACCAGCAATCCCTGCTTCATCTGTCACTCCATGGAGTGATATTTTACCCAAGCATCACGTGTCCTTAATGTGCCTTCTACTCTGCAGAGTCCTCACAACTGCAGCTCAACCCTCCAATTTAAGGTGGACGAATACATGTGTGTTGTTAGCAAAGAATTCTTCATCTCATGTCCTTTCAGGTGCTTGCTTTAGCAGAATATCCTCTCTCCTGTGTCTGCTTCAGCACAATGTTCATTCTTGAGTCTACCTTAGTCTTTCATCTGTGTCTGCTTCAGTGAAATATTCGTTCAACATTTTGGGTCAGCAAAACAGCATCCAACCAACTTTCTGAAGAACCCTTAAGTTTCTACTTCAACCATTTACACAGATGCATACACCACATACATACCACATACATATACACAACACCCATACATAATATACCACATACAGACACCACACACACAACACATACATATCACCCACAGACACACCCCGTTTATACCACATACATATGCATCTCACATATACCACATACACACATACCAAACACACAACACATATATACCACACACACACTCCACATATACCACACACACACAAACACACTTACACATATTTACACACACACATACATATACCCCACACACATATACACACATTATATGTATACACACACCACATACACACATACATGCACACACACACACACACTGGTGCACACATGTATACACATATACCCCATCTAATATACAACTTTTATGGTCTAGAGGGTGCAAATGAGAACAGGGCTGTAGTGTACAGGCTGTGGCAGTGCCAGGAGGAGAATGACTCTCATGTGACAAGAAGCGTTGACATCCAGCCTCAGCCTTGTTCTCCATGACGTTGGTCATGGAGGCAGCATGGGCGTGGGCTGTTGGACCGTGAGGTCTCCGGTGGCTGGTGCAGGCCTGATGGGATGAGCACTACGTTCCCAGATGCTGTAGTTCTTCCTCTGGCCTCCATATAGACTTTGCTCCACCTCCAGAAAGGAACTTCTTTTCCAGCAGCAGCTGCAGGGAGGGCCTTTGTGTTTGGGACACACCTCCATTTCACCCAGGCAGTCTCTGCTCTGATGTCTGAGGCTGGCCCGTGGAGTGCCAAAATTTCATCACTGGAAAAGATGGCTATAGTTGTTATTCTGGGGACTTTATAAAGAAAATGGAGTCTACTTCCACTCCACTTTAGCTTAAGCATACCCATGAATAGAGATCGAATACAAAGCATCAGAAAATTGATGGCTTCCCGGCAGGAGAGGCTCAGCCGTGGACTGGGAGGAATGAGTTTACCATGAGTTCTCCAGTAAGTGTCTGTCCTCCCTGGTGCCTGGTCTGCACGTGGAATCTGGGGTTCGTCTGAGGCAGGTTGAAAGGCTACTGCTAGAACTACAGCAGAATGTCTATAATAAAATATCTATTTGGTCTTTGTTCCTTGTCCTATTACCAGTTCGATAAAATCCCTGGGATATAGTGAATAGGATAGCCACATGAGATGCCCTCTTGTGATGACCGGGTGGTGAGAAGTTTTATTATTATTATTATTACTATTATTATTATTATCATCATCATCATCATCATCATCATCATCATCATCATCATCATCATCATCATCATCATCTGTCTCAAGGCCTCTCTTACTGCTTCTGAGCTCAGGCTGTTGAAGTGACCCTGGCTGTGATGCTGAATTGCTTCATGAGGGAAGACCTGTGTCCTGTCTAGTTTTATCTTAGCTTGACACAAGCTAAGTCATCTGAAAGGAGGGAACCTTGATTGAGAAAATGCCTCCATAAGATCTATCTGTAGGGCATTTTTTAAACTTGATGATTCATGTGTGAGGGCCCAGCCCTTGGTGGGTGGTACTGTTCTTGGGTTGGTTGTTCTGGGTTTATAAGAAAGGAGGGTGAACAAGCCAGGAGGAGCAAGCCAGGACGCAGCCTCTGCATCGCTCCTGCCTCCAGGTTTCTGCCCAGTTTGAGTTCCTGCTTTTGTTCTGTTCATTGGACTGTGAGTCTGGATATATAAGCCAAATAGACCCTTTCCTCCCCGGGTCGCTCTTGGTCATAGTATCTGTCACAGCAATAACTATCTTGATGAGAACGGAAGTCGAACCGGAGTCTGCTGTTGCTCTGACAGACCTCACCATGTTCTTTGTGGGAGGACTGTAGGATGACTTTGGAATTTTCTAAAACCCACTGTGTGTTCAACACTTGGTGAGCTGCCTTGGGGGACCTTGGAAACAAGAATGTTGAGAGCAGGGCAGGTAATGGAGGCCTGGCTTGAAAAGCTCCAGGGGGAAGTTGCTTAGGGTTAGGGGTATGGGTAGGGTTAAGGTTAAGGGTAAGGGTAAGGTTAAGGTTAGGTTAATAGGTAGTGTTGGGGTAGGGGTAGGTATGTGTTAGGAGTAGTGTTAGAGGTAGGGTTAGGTTTGGGGGTTAGGGTTAGTGTTAGTTTATGGTTAGGATTGTGGTTATGGCTTGTTTAGGGTTAGGGTAGCTTAGGTTAGGATTGGGCTTAAATTTAGGGCTAGGGCTAGGCTTGGGGTTCAATTTGGTATATGGATCGTGGTCGGGGTAGTATTTGGGGTCATGGTCAGGGGCAGTTCACGGTCAGCGTTAGTGTTAGGGTTGAGGTTAGAGTTAGGCCCTGGTCACTTAAAGGCTTGATCTAGGCCATTTGCTGACTTGAATTGAGAATCTATTATTCCGGTTAGCTGGAGCTAAGAATCATTTGTGACAAGAGACTGGAAACACTGAAAAATTTGCTTTACTGGGATAATTGGCACTGGTCAGCAGGAGCTGAAAACAGTGAGACATTAGCAAGAGACAAGAATTACTGAGATAAACATATGAGAAATATTTGCTCAGAGTCTGCACTCAGAAGCTGTATTCTAGAGGTGGCCAAAGTTGTACCTCTCAAACTTGGGAGTGTGAGAGTCACCAAGATGGTGCTGGGTTTAAAGGCATGCAGTGGTCATGGAGGCCAGCTGAGGCTTGGCACTGTGTGGTAGGGCTGGAGTCCCTGAAGAGAGCACAGGAGAGGGTACTGGTGAAACTGCAGCCCAGTTACATCAAGCCACTGCAGCATTTGAACATACAAGTTCCATTGGATGAGCATGAAGAACAGCAGCAGCAGTGGAGTGGAGCTGGCCTGAACCGGGAGGGCAAGCTGTGTGTGCTGCCAGGGCAGAGATGGAAAAATCACCCTTAGTCCTTTGGAGGAACCCAGAAGGTCATGAGTGGGTTCCTGATGACTGGACATTGAGTTATTTATTCTTTGGGAGTTTAGATTTGCTTTGATTTGGTTGTGACTGTGACCCGGGCCTTTCTTCCTGAAGTCATAAAGTATTTAACCCAGTTTTGATTTTACAGGAGCCCATAGTTGAGAGACTTTGAACTTTTAAGATTTTAGAATTTTACAAGTATCTTGGGTTTTAAGAGAGACTGAATTTTCAAGTGTTTGAATTTTTAAAGACTGTGGGACTTTTAAAATTTGGAAGGTTCACATTTTTATTCACGTGTGATCTTGGAGATGAACAAGAAAGGAAAAGTGGCAGCTTAAACGTGATGTGCTTGTTTGTCAAGTTGACAGGGGCCAACTGCCCTGGCTGGTTCTATGTCAACTTGACACATACTAGAGTCTTCTGGAAGGAGGACAACTTAATTTAGAAAGTGTCTCTGTAGGATCCAAGTGTAGGGGATTTTCTTATTTAGTTATTAATGTGGGGGGAAGGCTCAGCCTATGGTGGGAGTGCTGTCCTTGGGCTGGTGGATCTGCGTTCTATAATAAAGCAGGTTGAGCAAGCCATGAGGAACAAATCACTAAGCAGCATTCCTCCATGTCCTCTGCATCAGCTCCTGCCTCCAGGTTCCTGTCCAGTTTGAGTTCCTATTTTGGCTTTCCTCGATGGACTGGAGTCTGGGTATATAAGCCAAATAAACTCTTTCCTCCTCAACTTGCTTTAGGTCATGGTATTCATCACAGCAATAGTGACCCTGGTGAGGACAGTTTGCATCCTGAGCAGCCACTGGGAAGCTGCAGAGTTAGACATCTTCAGTTTTCCCATGCCCTGACTTCTAGCCCTGGAAAAGGATTGTAAACTGAGTCCTATCACAATAGCAGCTACTTAACCCTTCAGAGCCATAGAGTGAAATCTCTGTATAGCTCAGGCCAGGGTTTGCACAGCCCCAGGTTGGTGAGCGTAGAGGCATGGATGCACCACACTCCAGGGTTGAGAACTGGGGAAAGAAGCTCTACACGCCAGCTATACTGCATAGCAGGTTCCCATCACGTCAGGAGATCTAGGAAACGCTAAAGGCACGTACCTAACTTTTCTGGAGGTAGCCCGCTGTGTTGTGTGGCTGCGATGGGTAAACTCTGAATTGTGGGGCCTTCAGAGATCTCATCTCAGGATTGATTCTTGTTGCTGATAAGCCTTTCCTGTCACTATGACATAGCCTAATGATTCCTGGGGATCAACCTGCTCTATCAGGCAAATTTCCTGCAGATCAACATGAAGATGAATTTTTGTGAATTAATGCTGCTTAGAAGAATTCCTGATTTGATTCAAATAGTTTTAGGAAGAAAGTTTTAAGAGGTGGTTTTGATTATTTTGCCAGAAAGATGGAATAAAGTTAGGATCAAGAACAGAACATGTCCCATCCTCATAGAAGAGTTGTAAAGGCTGCATAATAAGAACACAATGAGCTTTCACAGTTACACCAAAAAGAGAAACAGGCTTTGAACAAGTTTTTGATCAAGTGAAAACATTCATTCTAGGTCAGGCCAAAGGATGAAGCCACGGGTGTGCACTATGATAAAGCAGGCCCTGTGAAACTGTTGCCTTAAACTTAGAATGAGCTTATAAAATGAAACACTGTTTTGAACTTACTATCAACATCCTTCTGTGACTCCTCTTTTGTGTAACATTTTATCTATGAGGTAATTTCCTAAAGAACTTTCGTCTAAGAAGCTATAAAAAGGATGAGAGAAGAAATAAAGTGTGGTTTGGGGTGCTCTGCCTCATCTATCCAAATGTATATATGTATATGTTTGTTTATCTATACATACATGTATAGGTATATGTATATGTATGTAAGTATGCATGAACACCGGAGTTGATGAGACAAGCGGTCAAGCCTGACCGGAGGGTGTGTGTGTGTGTGTGTGTGTGTGTGTGTGTGTGTCTGTGTGTCTGTGTGTCTGTGTGTCTGTGTGTCTGTGTGTCTGTGCCTATTGCCTGAGTACTTTTAATTCTTTTCCTTTCTATTCTCTCTGTCTCACAAAGAGTTAATGAGTTCCAAGCCTGGCCAGTGAGAAGTCCTTGAGCAAGAGAGAGAAGAAACCAGCACTTACTAAAGCACAAGCATAATAAGATCATAAGGCTAGGTCAGTCTTTGCCCATCATCCAATGCTGTGTCCCCTAAAGGCTGAGTCAGGCCACAGGCACCTCCACTTGGACATTTCTGAGCCATGTCCCTTTTCAGACCCTTCCCTGTCTATGTAAACATCTCTGGTGTCTTTGACTTGTCCCAGCAAGTTTCAGAACCAAGGTTGCAATGGTAATGCAGACAGTCATCCAGCCAGGCAACAACAGTTGTGCTTGCAAACATGGGGATCTGTGGGGATGCGTCCTTCACCTGTGGGTCTCCGCTAACTCTTGGCAGTGTGAGAATTCACCTCAACTGCAACATAGTCAGTTCGTACTGTAGAAATGAGGTGGGTGATTGTTAGCTTATTAGTGCAGATATGCTTCTAAGCCTTTGACAGCACCTGGGTGCCTCTCAGTAATGCCCCTGCTAGAGCAAATCCTTATTTCAGCCAGCTCAATGCAGTGACTTATATCTCTTCCTGTATTTGAATGAATGAATGAGTAATCTTTTGGAGATAAAAATTAAAATACAACACATCTCCAGAGATCAATGAATTCTTTTACAATCTGTAATGTGGAGACCTAAGAAGGAGCACCTGAGGGGTTGGTGAGATGGCTCCGTCCAGCATGATGACCGGAGTCTGGATTCCCATCACCCACATAAAAGCCGAGAGTGGCAGACTAAGCCTGCAACTCCAGCATGGGGGAGGTGGGGACAGGAGTCTCAGGGGCTCACTCCTATGCAGATCAGTGATCTCCAGGCCAGTGAGAATCCCTGACTCAAAAGTAAGGTGGAAAGCCGGGCGTGGTGGCGCACGCCTTTAATCCCAGCACTTGGGAGGCAAAGGCAGGTGGATTTCTGAGTTCGAGGCCAGCCTGGTCTACAGAGTGAGCTCCAGGACAGCCAGGGCTATACAGAGAAACCCTGTCTCGAAAAACCAAAAAAAAAAAAAAAAAAAAAAAAAAAAAAAAAAAAAAAAAGTAAGGTGGAGAGAGACTGAAAGTGGAGAGAGACTGAAGAGAACACCCAGGCCTCCTCTCTGGAGGATGCCCAAGCTTCTTCGCCAGCCACCACACTCAGGTGCACACAAACACTCCCCAAACCAAAAAAGAACGTCCTAGTCCCAAATATTCAGTGAGCGATCATCAGATCAGCTAAGTGAGAATTGGTGAAATGAGAGCATGAACTTGTGTGGATATCATCTGAGGCGAAGTGCTGTGTGCAGGCCCTTGTACTGGTTTACAAACACACATCGGACATCAACTTCAGGCCTTCCCACTCATGTGCACACATGTGAACATGCACACCACATAATTGTGTACACCATACATGCATGCACACCACACAAGCATGCACACTACACAGGCATGTACACATGTGAGGATGCACACCACATAGGCATGAATACTATACAGGCATGTATACATGTGAGCATGCACAGAGCACAGGCATGCACAACACACAGTCAAGAACACCATGCAGGCATGCACACATGTGAGCATGTACACCACACAGACATGCATACCACATAGGCCTGTACACTATACAGGCTGCACATATGTAAGCATGCACAGCACACAGCCATGCACACCACACAGCCATGCACATCACACAGGTATGAATACCATGCAGGCATGCACATATGTGAGCATGCACAGCATACAGCCATGCATACCACACAGGCCTGTATACCATACAGGCATGCACACATGTGAGAATGCACACATGTGAGAATGCACAGTACACAGACATGCACACATGTGAGCATGCATAGCACACAGCGATGTACAGCACACAGGCATGCACTCCGCACAGCCATGCACACTACACAGCCATGCACACCCACAGGCATGCACACCACGCAGGCATGCATACCACGCAGGCATGCACACCATGCAGGCATGCACATATGTGAGCATGCACACCACACAGGCATGCACACTCCTGGAAGAACAACTGAGCTGAGGAAGCACCCCTAGAAAGTGTGCCTTTATAAACGTCTGCAAGGGTGTTCTTTTCACTCATGATTGTTGTGGGAGGGCCCAGCACACTGTGGGCAGGGCTGCTGGGAGGTAGGGAGCTGAACAGGAACCTGGGAGAAACAGCAGCATTTCTTCACAGCTCCTGCTTGAGCTCCTGCCTGGATTTCCCTCATGATGAACTATAATCTGGATATGTAAGCCAAACAAACCCTTTCTTCTGGCCACTGTGTTTATCACAGCAACAAGGAACCAAACTAGGACTCCTTTGGAGCAATGCCTAGAAGAGACAGATGAGGATGTCACATGGCAGAGAGAGCCATGCTCAGGGGCAACTGAATTACCCAGGTCTCTCATGGTTGTTCTGATGCTTTGAAGCTGGCATCCACTATGCCATTAGGAGCCTCAGAGAAAGACTCTCTGATGGTTGCTAATCTCCCCCCTCTCTTCTCTCTCTTTTCTCTCTCTCTCTCTCTCTCTCTCTCTCTCTCTCTCTCTCTCTCTCTCTCTCTCTCTCTTTCTCTCTCTCTCTCTCTCTCTCTCTCCTCACCAAGGAGAGACTTCTATTTCCTTCGTGGGTCAATTCACAAACCTCAAAAACTAATAAGCTCAAAGCAAATCTCCAACGAGGAAATGTTTACTTTGTGTTCCTAGCCCATCTGAGCTGGTTTTATGAACACAGCCCTCATAATTTCCACATCTGCAAAAGCTCTGTACATTAATGTGCAGGAAAGATCAGACCCAGCACACAGGCTTGTCATGCTCCATAAAAATTTAATGGAAAATAAAATGCTTGTTCAAAAGATCAATACCGTCATTCTCTTTCACCAAACGGTGAATGACTGTTTTCATAAAATAATAATAATGCTAGCATATTGATTATGGAATTGGGACCAGTCTGTTGTCAAAGATGCAGTCATTTTTAATCTTTTAATGTCTTCCTGCATAAACACCCGCTGCTGGAACTGGGCATCTGTCACTATAAAGACAACGTGAACCAGAAAGGATCCTGTGCTCTTTGTCATTTAGCAGAACCATTGTTCTGGCATTCAACTGTCGGAAGATAAGACCTATAGCAGCCACTACAGTGTCCCCGCAGATGCCCCTTAAGAGACTTTTGATTGTATGCTTCATAGTTTTGTGTCAGCTTGATGCTGACTGTGGTCATGTGAGAGGAGGGAACCTCAATTATGAAAATGCTCCACAAAATTGGGTTTTAGGCAAGCCTGAAGGGCATTTCTTTATTAGTGACTGATTGGAGAAGCCCCAGCCCATTGTGGGTAGTGCCACATCTAGACTGGTGGTCCTGGGTTCTATACCAAAGCAGGCTAAGCAAGCCAGTAAGCAGCACCTCTTCATGGCCTCTGAATCACCTCCTGCCTCAAATGTGTTTCAACTGCTTTTGATGATGAGCAGTTTATGTAGAACCATGAGTAAAACAAACCCATAATAGACTTTCTTCCTCACATGGTTTTTGAAGATTGTGTGTTTCATCACAGCAGTAGAACTCCTGACCAGGACAGAGTTTCCAACTTAGGAGCCTGAGAATACTGGGGGACCCATATTCTCTTCCAAACACAACACAGAGCTCTTTGAGTCATCTCATGGAAAAAAACAAGGTAGTCACCTGGCTTGAATCTGGCCATTGCAGACAGGTCACTTGTCTAAAGCCCACAACTCTGTAAGATAGTGAACTAGAGACATTTGTGCAGCTGGAACACTAGTTTAGAGAGTCAGCTAAAAGGAGGAAGAATTTAGGAGGCTGTAGAGGCAGGTTAGGGGGCCAGAGCACTTGTTACTCTTACAGAAACAGCTCAGAGTTCAGTTCCCAACATTGACATCAGGATGTAGACAATCACCTGAAACTCTGCCTCCAGGGGTTCTGCTGCCTCCTCCTGGCTGCCACAGGTACCTGCACACACATGGCACGCATAGAGACAGACAGACAAACACATATACATATAAATAACAAATTTTGAAAGAGGAAATTTTTGGTTGGCCATATTATTTCAGAAACATTAGATTAGTGATAGTTTTATTCTCAACTTGGCACAATCTAAAGTCACCTGAGAGAAGGACCTCTAAGAATATCTCTGAGAGATTTTTTTCATTATTTTTTACACATACTATATGTATGTGTGTGTGTGTGTGTGTGTGTGTGTGTGTGTGTGTTTTCCGAGACACGGTTTCTCTGTGTAGCCCTAGCTATCCTGGAACTCACTCCGTAGACCAAGCCGGCCTCGAACTCAGAAATCCACCTGCCTCTGCCTCCCAAGTGCTGGGATTAAAGGTATGCACCACCACTGCCCGACTATATACAATATTTTGATCATACTCTTCCCTTCCCCAAGTTTCCAGATTCTCCCCATCTCTGTCTCTCTGTCTCTCTCTAAATAAAAGACAGGAACAGTGAATGACAAATAAAATCAAAACAAGAAAAAAGAGGAAGACCAATAAGACAAAAATAATTTATCAAAACAAAATATAAAGTACAGAGGGGGGGGATATTGAGTTTACTAGTCCCTCATGGTAAAATCTTCTGGGTGTTTTGCTAAGTGTTATTTTATGTATATGGGTGTTTTATCTGCATGCATGTATGTGCATCATGTGCCCACACAGGCTGAAAGAGAGCATCAGATTCCTAGAAAGTGGAGGTGTTGACAGCGGTGAGCCGCCCTGGCTGGTAACCATCCACTGAAGCACACACAGCCAGTGCTCTTAACTGATGAGCCATCTCCACAGTGCTGGCCTCCGGGTGTTTTGGGTCCTCAGGCTGCAGGACAGACTCACAGAGGAATCAGTGTTTGTTTGTTTGTGTTTGCCCAGGCGGGAATGAAAGCCAACCTCAGATGGTGGGAATCAGAGAAGTCTATGCCTCAAGTTCATGACTGAGCCTTTCCACATCAGAGAAGCATCGCTTTCCTAGTGCCTTGCACTAACTCACTCTACGAGGGTTGTAAACTAACGCACATAACAAACAGACTCCATCTTCTTCATGACTGCCCCTGCAGGTAACTGAGTTATAGTGTTCTGTGAACCAGCCACACATATACACAGCAGTAACTGCAACCTCGGGGGAAGGGGTGTTTATTCAGCTTGCCATTCCTGGCTACAGTTCATCATATCAGGGAAGTGTCATTGGCAGGAGCTGAGAGCAACCAGTCACAGACACAATCACAGGCAGAGAGAATAAATGTTTGCATGCTTCCTGCTTAGCTCACTCTCTT
Organism: Mastomys coucha; assembly: GCF_008632895.1. Taxonomy (NCBI): domain Eukaryota; kingdom Metazoa; phylum Chordata; class Mammalia; order Rodentia; family Muridae; genus Mastomys; species Mastomys coucha. Next base: position 112,466,172 of record NW_022196900.1, read on the forward strand.
CACTCAAACCTAGGGAATGGTGCCCACCCATGGTGGGCTGAGTCCTCCCAGGGAATGGTGCTGCCCACAGTGGGCTGAGTCCTCCCAGGGAATG
>NW_022196900.1:112466411-112482078 GCF_008632895.1 Mastomys coucha
GCTGAGTCCTCCCAGGGAATGGTGCTGCCCACAGTGGGCTGAGTCCTCCCAGGGAATGGTGCTGCCCATAGTGAGCTGAGTCCTCCCACATCAGTTAAGGTGGCCAAGACAATGCCACAAACATGCCTTAACCTGATCTGCATAGCCTCTTGCTGAGACTCTCTCTCTCCAGAGGATTCTTGGTTATCAAGTTGACAAAAACACATACACAGAGAAGGATTAGTACAATGTAGACACTTCTTAATAAAAGACCAGCAATCAAAGTCTTGTGACAGAAAATGTCCCATAGGAGAAAGTAGGAAAAAATGTTTTTAAATGTAGTTCTGTGTACCAAGTGCATGCCTGGTGACCCTGGAGCTCAAAAGAGAGCATCAAATCCCTTGGAACTGAAATTACAGACAGTTGTGAGCAGCTCTGTGGATGCTGGGAATTGAACCTGAGTCCTCTGACAGAGCAGCCAGTGCTCTTAACCACTGAGCCATCTCTCCAGTTCACCTAGACTCTTCTTCCATCTTCTGCTGAGCCCTCAGGATCACATCTCTCCTCCTTAGTAAATTTCCCGTTCAGCCTTTGGTTTACCCATTTGATTCTAGAAGAGACTTTTAATTTTTTATTTATTTTATTCTTTTTATTCACTTTATGTTCCGATCACAGCCTCACTCCCTCTTCTCTTCCCAGTCCCACCCTTATAAGTCCCTCCCCACATTGCCCCTATCCTTCTCCTCAGAGAAGGGGAGTCTCCCTTGGGTACCAGCCCACCCTGGGGTATCTAGTCCCAGCAGGTCTAAACACACACCAAAGGGAAAAGGAAGGTGAAGATAAAATTGGCACGAGACCCTCCTTTGCTGCTCTGAGAACAAGATGAGGCTGGGTGTGAAGGGACCCCAGGAGCAGGGCTGCCATGATGGGGGTGTAGGGCCTGCTTCAGGATGTGATGCCCTGAGGCTCCCCTAGAGGGAGTTTCGGGAAGGATGCCTCATTTCTAGCAGGCTGAGGAGACGCACTGGCACAGATGTATGCTGGTTGTGTTGACCCTCAAAACCCCTAGACAAGCAGCTTAAGGAAAGGAAGGCTTGCTTTTGCTCGTGGTTTGGGGATGTGGTCAATCATGGGGAAGCGTGAGGCAGCTGATCACACTGCATCAACAGTCAGGAAGTGGAGAGAAATGGCCACAGGTTCCCAGACAGCTCTCTCCTTTTTTATCCAGGCCAGGACTCCAGTTTAGATAAGCATCTAATGACGCTGCCCACATTGAAGATGGACCGTCCCTTCTCACATCTAAACCTCTCTGGAAATGTACTTGTGTGTATGCTTGAGCATTCCTGTCACTTTAACAATGAAGATCCACCATGACAGGGGCGAGCAGGTATCCATCTGTGAATGTATCTACATGCTTTACTAAGTCACAAGTCTTGATATTTAAACACAAGCGTTAGATACACATGGAGCATTAAATATAAACAGTATAGTAAAGAGTTGTGGGAACTTCACAAAACCTCCGAACTGCTGTGTGCAAATTCTTGGAAAGACCCGCTCACCAAACTGAGGACTGACCTGTAGGAAGTGGGTGAGGCAGAGATGGTGCAGGCTGGAATCCACGAGCCTGGAACACTTGGAATAATAGTAACAACTTCCTCCTCCCTGAGTACCACATGCATGTAGTGCTTATGGGGGCCAGAAGAGGGCGCTGGGTACCCAGAGCTTCAGCTACAGGAGCTTGCTAGCCGCTGGGAGCCAAACGTGGGTCCTCTGGATGAGCAGCAAGCACTGAGCCATCTCTTCAACTCTAAGAGATCGGAACATTCTAGAAAAATGGAAGCAATGAATGAATAGCAAAGTAAAAGCAGATACACAAGCGCATGAAGAGGAGGAGCAGCGGGCATTGGGGAAGCCCTCGTTCCTCTGAGCGTGAACAAGATAGAACCCACACGGAGAAGCTCAGGCCAGTTCCCCGGCATAAATTACATAGTTAATAATAACAGCATGCAAAGCGACACAATTACCAAATAAGACTCTGCTAAAACACAAATACAAATAAAACACAGTAGCAGATGTGGCCTTTCATTTTAATGGCCGTTAATTGCCTTTAAAAAATATCGTATAGATGAGTTTCACTCCTGCGATGCAAGGCTGAGCATTATAAAATCTATTCACATAATCCTTTCCATCAGAAACCAAGGAGGGAAACAGATTTTACTCCACTGATGGGGACGGGAAGCAGTTGATGAGATCAGATGAGATGCCACTAACTGGCAATGGCTTGCTGCTGTGGGAAGAGTGAGAGAGGGTCGGCTGGTTTTTTAGTGTAAGCCTACTGTGCTCCAGTGAAAGGCTGCACATCCAAGAGTTCTGGGGACAGCATAGACTACATTTCTTGGGTTTACAAAACAATAAAAAGATGACACAAAGTTGGGTGAATAGGTAAGGGGGTGGGCTCAGGAGAGATAAAAAATGATCAAAATACAGCGTATGAAATTCTCAAAGAACTAATTAAAAAATAAAAACAAAACAAGAGAAAAGGATTAGGTGGTACCTACCGGTAAGAAACCCTTCAGGGAAGGAGAGGACAGCTCCGAACTGTGATTGAAACAAACCAAACCAACTAAAAGCCAACCAGGGGGAAGCCATGCTGACGGCTGGGCAGACAGATGGGTCTGCCTGTCACTGGACGTGACAACCCGTGGTCATTGTTAGTACTTGTCTCTGGTTCTGAAGCAGGATAGGCAGTCCCACTTCTGAAGCCAGCTTATCAGTGAGCTCCAACAGCATACAACACTTTAGTAATACAATACTTTGTTAATACAACACGCATCAGCAGGAGGCCACGGACCACCCATCTGGGAGAAAAGCAAGCTGGGTCCCTATCTTGTGGCATATAAGGGAGGACCTGAGAGGCATTTAAGAGGTTGTCAGAAACAAAATGTTCAAAGGAATTTTCTAAATAAGACAGAAACAATGTGATGGTTTGGATGTGATATCATGGGAATGCTAGGTCCCCTGTGGGTGGCACCATCAGAGGAGTAAATTTGAGAGTGAATCCCTCTAAAATCCCGAGCCCATCTCTGTTTCTCTCCATCTCCCTTCCTCCCTCCTCTCACTCTCTTCCCATCCCTCACTCTCACCCTCCCTTCTTCCCTTTTTCTCTGTCTTTTCTCCCTCCTTCTCTCTCTGTCTCTCTTCCTCCCTACCCTCCCTCTCTCTGTCTCTGTCTCTGTCTCTCTCTTTCCCAGCTCAGGGTGTGAGCTCTCAGCTTCCTTCTCCAGCTGTCTTGCCTGTCCCCTGCCGCCATGTCGCTCCTCCATCGCGAACTGTAGTCTTCTGAAACAGTAAGCCAGCCCAAATAAACCCTTTCCCATAAGCTGCTTTGGTCACAGTGTTCTATCATGGCAACTCATGCAAATATAAGCTGAAATGTATCTGAGAAAGCTAAAGAAAAGTTTCCAGTGGTAACAAACTAAGTGCAGATATTCCCAAACACAGGCAGGTGTGAGGCGAAGGGTTAGCCTTCTAAAGTGCTCTGGAAACTTCTAAAGCTGACACATGGGGGAACTTCACAAGTGTCAGCCTCACAGCAGGCAATCCATGGAGAGGTGTGCAGACAATTAACAAACGAGGACTGGGTCTCACTCATTAGCAGTCAGGGAGTGCAGTTGGAAGGTAAAGCTGGCGGTCTCTTTACAACAATCAGACCATAAAAATTAAGGAGAGCTTGGACACCTATGGTTGGCAAGGCACTCCAGAAAGAGCAAGTCTGGTGGAGATATACATTTTTACAGCCATCTGGAAGGCGTTTGACAATGTTAATTAAAATTAGAGATATAGATTCCATCCTTCCACATTAAAAGACAAATGCCTATGCCTAAGGTTATGCGAGAATGAGATGCCTCTGCAGCTCGATTCCAAGCTGCCAGAACCCAGCAGAAGCATTAGCCCCATCCAAGAGAAGACAGGTTTCATGTGATGGGAGAGTGCATGTGTAAATCAGACAATGGGAAGGGCAGGGAAGAGACAAACAGATGACGTGCTTTGGAAGTGGTCAGTGATTACCATGTTCTAGACCATCTGAGTAGTTTCACACAAAGATGTGTTGGTCTTGGTGGGATATTCAGAAGAACAGGTATTTGCACACAAGTCAGTATGGAGTAGAGCAAAGGGTTTAGGAGAAAGGTCAGAGGAGAGACAGAGAAGGAAGAGAGACAAGAGGGAAGGATTCAGAGAGACACAGGGTAGATAGAGGCAAAGTCAAAAGATAGAGAGGGAAGAGAGAGATCAAAGAGAAAGGGATAGAGGGAGCGAGAACAAAGAACAAGAGGAAAGACAGAGAAAAGCAGGGAGAAAGATGGACGAAGAGACAGACATAGAGAGGCAGAGGAGAAGGAGAGAGTCAGAGACGGGAGAGAGACAGAGAGAGATACAAAGAGATGAAGACAGACAGACAGAGACAAAGACAGAGAGACAGAGAAGGGCAGGGAGAGAGATGTATGGAGACATACACACACACAATCAGAGGTAGCATAGAGACAGAGAGAGACAGAGACAAAGATAGACAGAGAAGGGCAGGGAGAGAGATGGATGGAGACACACACAGAGTCAGAGAGAGGAGAGAGACAGAGAGATGGAGATGGAGAGAGACAGACACACAGGGACAGAGACAAGGAGAAGGGCATAGACAGCTGCACAGAAAGAAAGACACTGAGGGAGAGAACAGACGAGGGTGGAAAGAATGAGAGGGAGAGAGAAAGATGTGTGAGAGAGACAGAGAGATAAAGAAGATAGACAAAGGCGGAGATACCGAGAGTTACGAGGCAAAGACAGAGAGGTGAGAGGACAGAGCTGAAATCCGCTTGTCTCAGACACACTTGCGTGTGGGTCTGTATACACAATGATCAGAGAAACAAGAGGCCCTGGTGATTGAGCCTGTTACTCATGCTGCCCCATGCAGTCCACATTGAGTGTGAGGAAAGAGGCAGGTGAGTGTCAGGAGAGAGGCGTGGGCCTTGGCTTGGCTTTGACTGTCCAGTGTAGTCTGTGGCTCCCAGGCCTGTTCCCACACCATGCATTGAATGTTCATCCATTCTCCATCTTGAAAATGGAGATGACAACTGCATCTGTCGGGAGCCTCAGGGTAAGGGTGGCATGTCCCTAGGGTGGCATGTGCCTGGGTCACATAAACAAGTGAGGACAGGAAGGTTGCAGCACTGTTCCTGCAATCATGATCGAGGAAGTGCAGAACACATGCCTTTCTGACTCCTCACTTCTACCAGGGCTGTGTTAGAACCCTCCAGAACAACCTTCTAGGGCTGCGATCCTAACCTAAGCAAGGCAGGGACTTTTCCCTCAGTGTGTGGCTATGGCCGGTGAAGCTAAGAGGCTAGCAAGGGAAACCTGACACCCGTGGCTCGACTTCCATGGGGAGAGCTCCCCATTCAGAGTTACTCTCAATGCTCTGTTAGAATGAACAACCTTTTTTTTAACCACTTTCCTCCGGTTATAGCATAGTTAGAATTTGTTTTGCAAGTGGAGGCTAACCTTTGTCAATCCTGTCATATCCTCTCTTGCCATTTGTGTTCTGAGGGAAGATAGCGGTGGTAGAAAACACTGACCATGTGTCTGCTTGGGGAGTAGACCTCCTTGCAATAGCTGGTTACTCTTTCCCTGGAACCAGCTACGATTTGCAGTGTCTATCTGTCTCCCTCAGCAGCTCTCTCATTAGAGCCCTGGAGCTAAGGTGTAGGCTATGCTTGCATTCCTGGGGTGGGTACATTGTGACCTGCACAAGGCTGGGGGTCCTCCTGCTCCCCTGGGCTTTGCAGTAGGATAACCATTCTCTGTGCCCTCTGTGAAGGCACACGGAGGGTTGGTGGCAGCAGAGTACTCCAGTGTGCTGTACTCTGATAGTCCCACACGCATGCATAAGCGTAAGTCTGATATCACTTGACACACATGCTGTACCTCTGGACTGATATGAAGAGGGTTCCTTGTCAGGTGCTGTTTTCGCCCGCCCTTTGATCCCCCCTTTCACAGTCGGTCAGTTCATCTGTTTATCTCTTCTTGGTGTCATTCATAAATGATTTTATAGGGTCTATTCTTTACTCCTTGTGTAGTGTGTGTGCTCAGCTGGTAAAGCACCCACCATGCAAGCACAGAGTTTGGAATCCCAGAACCTACAGAAAAGCTGAGTGGGGTGGAATGTGTCTGCCAACCCCAGTGTTGGGGAACAGAAAGAGGAGGATCCCTGTGAGCCACATCTGTAAGCCTCAGGTTTATGAGAGACCCCATCTCAGAGAGTAAGGTGGAGAGTGACTGAGAAAGACACCACCCAACACTGACCACTGGTATACACACACACACACTCACACACACGCACTCATGTACACTCACACCACTCATATACACACACTCACACATTCATGTACAGACACACATTCACACATACTCTCACACATACTCACATACACACTCACATCACTCATACCCATTCTCTTTCTCACACATACTCACACATTCACATACACACCCTTCCATAACACATTGACACACATTCACACACTCACACCACTCTCTCACACACACATTCACATACACTCACACCACTCATACACACCTATTCTCTCTCATACACATACATTCACACATACACATTCACATACACTCACACCACTCATATACACACACTCACACACACACATACACACTCACACCACTCATATACACCCATTCTCTCTCACACACATACATATTCACACACATTCACATACACACTCAGACCACTCACACACCCATTCTCTCTCACACACACACTCTCACACATTCACATACACACTTGCACCACTCATACACACACATGCACACACACACACTTTCACATACACTCACAACATTCATACACACTCATTCTCCCTCTCTCTCACACACTCACCCACACGCATTCACATGCATACTAACACCACTCAAACACACACACACACCTCTGTAAAATGAAATGTAGCAGAGAAATTGCTTTAAAAGAGAGATAAGAGGAAGCAGCAGTGCCGCCTCTGCTAGCCCGTAGCCCGTACAGAGGGCAGGATGCCAGGACTCTCAATGCCCGCCTGCGTCTCCTTCCCAGAAAGAAAATTGAGAAAATGAAGTGCAGCGTGTGCAGAGTACAGAGACAAGCTACTCAGGAACAAAGGGTCAGAGGGCACAGAGAATGGCCATTTGGTTCCATGGCTGTGCTTCCCAAAGCCGGCCTGAGCTGGACAATGAGGTCACACAGTGGTCATCCTGGCCATCAGTCACTTCTCGCACTGGCTCCTGCCCAAGCCTGCAGTCACCCCAGGAGAGTCTGTGTCATTAGATGTGATGGTCAGTTATGAAGAGGAGGCTTCACCTGTGCCCCAGGGGGACAGGGCTCTCCAGTTAGGGTGCTTTACTCATGTCCAGTCACCAGAGCCTTGGCTTTGTGCTGGGTCTGCCCCAACAGTTGGTCACAGTCACATGAGAATGCTCCATTGGTATGAAAGGTTCTGACAGCATTTCTCTGCCCAACCTCCTACATAGGTGTAGTTCACGCTGGCCCAAAGAGGCAGAGAGCCCCACATTGGATTCTGCTGACTTACCAAGGGTTAATCTCACCAACTTAAAGGGATTTAAAGTTTCCATAGAAACAAACAAGCTTCCCAGAATGTCTGAGGGAGTTTCTAGACTTGCTTAATGGGAGGGAAGATCCATCTGAGGTGGGTGGCACCATCGCAGAGGCTGGACTCATGGACAGCATAGAAAAAGGGAAAAGGCTCAGTGGGACTTGTGCTCACTGCTGTCTGCTTCCTGGCTGGGGACAACATGACCAGCTGCCTCACTCTCCTGCCGCTGCGATGGACAGCACCCCTGACTGAGCCAAAACAACTTCTTCCTCTAGTTGACTTTGTCAGCCATTCTGGTTCAGAAAAGTGGCCATGACCCTGAGGTTCTCTGTGTCGTCTTACAGAAATGGAGGAAGAATACTGGAGCTGAGTTGGAACCCCATGAAGGCAAAAGCTCTTAGCGGACGCTGGACATTTTGGTGAGAAGCTGGTGAGGTCTCTGCTTGCTCTGTGTGCCTCCAGAGTTCCGAACAGAGGTAAGATATCCCCAGCTGGGTCTCTGTAAAGGCTTCACATGTCACACCCATCCTGTGCAATGTCCCAGTCTGAGGTGTTCTTTGTCATCCATGTTTGGGGTGGGGATGGATGGGTGGGTAAGAGTAAACCCTACTCAGAACTCTGGCCCTCCAACTCCCCAAGAACTTCACTTTATCTTGTAGAAGGTAATTCATTTTGGAGTTGACAACATTATAAAGTTGGAACAAGTCCCAGGGATGCAGAAACAAAGGCACTGCAGAGCTGCGACACCTGTTTTTATTAAAAGTTGACAGCTTTTATCAAATTATATTTATAGACACCCCCTTCTTCAGTCCAGAGGGGGTCTGGGATCTGAAGAAACTGTCATCTACTTGCTCAAAACATACAAGATCTGGGGGCATCTCTACCTCCTGAAGCAATCTCAAGAGCTGCAGGGATTTTAGGTTCTGCACAAGCACGCCACTGTGCGATACTCTGCACTGGCCTGGCCTGTTTGCACTTTAGAGTGTAGAGGTTCTAAGTGCAGAAACGAGGGCCAGTCTGCAGCAGTCCATCTCACCCATGAGACACACTCGAGCAGCGTCCATCTCACCCATGAGACACACTCCAGAGCCCCTACCCCCAACCTCACCTACTTTCCAGTCTTCAGGACCTTTATCTCGGCTTCCAGATAGGTACCAAAGAGGTTAGGGGATGTTAGAGGTGAGTCCTTGGCAAGCCCCTGAATGTGTTGCTCTCTGAGACCCATAGATTAGACCCAGCCCTCAGTGTGAGGAGTCCTTGGGAGAGAGTCTGAGAAGCCATTGGTAGCCACAAAGGCACAGAAGTGCCTTCTTCAAAGGCACAAAGGCACATTGGTGCCTTCTGCTCACAGCCCCTTCCATTAGACTAAGGTGCAATTGGCAGCAGGCCTCTAGGAGGAACGGCCCCTTGCCAGGCACCCTGTCTGCTGGCCTGCTGGCCTCTTGACTTCAGATCTCCAGGCTTGGGAACTGTGAGTGACATGTGTCTATGGCTTAAAAGTTCCACAGATGCAATGCTCCGTTAAGCAGGGTGGTGGGCACAGGCAAGTCCACTTCGCCTTACCTAACAAGGTACCGAAGCCAGGGAGATAGCCCAATCAGCAAAGTATTTGCTGCATATGTGAGGATCTCAATTCAATCTCCAGAACCCAAGGAGACATCTGGGTGTGGCAGTACACGTGTGCAGTCCCAGCACCAGTTAGGTAGAGACAGCAAATCCGTAGGGTTCAGTGGCCAGACAGCCTTGCCTGATGGGACCTGAAATCTAGGTCTCTGTGAGAGATCCTGCTTTACAAAATAAGTTGGGTGACCCAAGGCTGACCTCTGGCCTTCATATTCATACATACATACATACATACATACATACATACATACATACATATGCTACCATACAAAAACTACATATACAAACTACCATACCACTCCACACATGCTGTGCACAAATACACCTACACACAGGTATGCCCATGTCCCACACAGCAGGCAATGGCTGTGTTCGCCAGGATTCCCCAGGGCTCCAGCAGCATCCTATGGTTCTCTTAGTGTGGGAGGGAACACCTGCTTGCTGCCCAGGGAGCCACACACGCCCACTTCCTTTCTAGGCTTCACAGTCGGCTTTTGTTTGTTTTCTCAGTTGAATCTGCAAATGGAGTTTTAATATTCATTGTCAACTGTATCGAGTTTCTAATGTTTGGCTCCTTAGTCCGACGTCCAGGATTGTGAATGAATTCACACGGTTCTGTTTCCAAGTTCTCCTTATTGCTAGTGCCAGTAGATAGCAATGTTTATGTCCCTTGCAGTCGCTACCATTTTTAATTATGAATGTCCCATGTCATAGAGATTGCACTCAATATGGCAACAGTATTAATAGTGGCTCCTGGATACCAACTCATATAAGGACATTTAATTGGGACTGGCTTACAGGTTCAGAAGTTCAGTCCAGTATCATCAAGGCAGAAACATGGCAGCATCCAGGCAGGCATGATGCAGGAGGAACTGAGAGTTCTACATCTTCATCTGAAGGCTGCTAGGAGAATACTGACTTCCAGGCAGCTAGGATGAGGGTCTTAAAGCCCACACCCACAGTGATACACCTACTGCAACAAGGCCATACCTTCTAATAGTGCCACTCCCTGGGCCAATCATATACAAACCATCACAGTATGTCTGGAAGCCTGAGAAACATGTCTGTGTGGCCTCCTCAGCTGTCACCACCCCTCCAGAGCCACCACAGTAAGTTACCATGTTTCTCTCATCTCCTTTTTTCTTTATCTGGAATCCTGCTTTCTCAGAGTCAAAGCCACCATCATAGCTCATTCTCTGTTGCTATGATGCCCTGGACAAAAAAAAAAAAAAAAGGAGAAGGGAATTTATTTCAGCTCACGATTCCAGGGAACTCATAGCAATGAAGACTGCAGACAGCTGGTTGCATCACCTCCACAGCCCAGAACAGAGAGAAATGAATGCAGGCATGTGTGGTTGCTTGTGCTCAGCTCTATGTCTCCAGTCATATAGTTCAGAAGCCTCTGACTAGGGAATGGTTCCACCCATGGTGGACTGGGTCTTCCCACACCAATTAACTTAGTTAAGGCAACCACATTCCCCTCAACATGGCTGCTTGTGCTCAGCTCTATGTCTCCAGTCATACAGTTCAAAAGCCCCTACCTAGGGAATGGATCTACCAATGGTGGACTTGATCTTCCCACACCAATTAACTTAATTAAGGCAACCTTGTCACACTCACTCCCCCCCACCCCGCCAATTAGCCAGACCACGTTCAAATATACCCACAGAGTAACCCGGTGTATAATCCCTCGATGAGGCTCTCTTCCCAGGAGATCCTAGATTGTGTTACACTCATGGCTAAAGCTAAGCAGCACAGCCATGTTTCTTGCAGTAGTAGCCTCCCTCTGCCTTCCAAGCCTTTTACTTTTGACCCATGTAGATCTGTGTCCGTGGTTCATCCTTTTCTATGGCTGCATAGTAATCCACCGTGTGATCACCTCATTGTACATGAATTATCCGTAGAAGGTCATCCAACGTATTTTTATTTTTTTCTTAGCACCAAGAGTTGCTGGAGCTATCTATCCTTATGCTTCTTCAGATGAAGCGTTTCCAGAATATTCCTTTCTAGATCCTCCAGCAGATGTCCTATGTCTCTGCTCTAACTTGCATATTAAATGTCCTTAGAATGTCCTGTGTTGAAGACTCTGTCACTAGCCTGTTCATTATGTCCAGGAGGGGTGACATTTTAGGGGTGTTGGGAAAGAAGGAAAGAAGGAAGGGAGAAAGGGAGCTCCCTGGGAGTCTGCCCTTGAAGGAAATTTTGGGCCCCAATTTTTCCAGTCTCTAGCTTGGCCTCTCAGTCTCCACAATCCTCCGCACATGCTCCCGCCAGGATGCTCTGGCCCCCAAAGGGTCAGATCCAAGCAACAGAGTAAGGTCTGTGAAACCATGAGCCCTTCCTCCTTGAAGCTAACAACCGCAGGCATTTTGTCAGAACAATGCAAAGCTCCTAACACAGCCTCCATCATTGTGTATCTTATTCACACCCCCACCTGTCCTGGGATGCCAGCACAAAACACAAGACTTCAGCAGCAGCCATTCGCTGTCCTGAATACGTTCCCGCCAGGCTCGTGCACAGGCAAGGCTTGCGGCTCTTACGCTGGACATAGAAGCTTCACTTTGATCCCCAGAGTACACTCACAAACGTGGGAAGGAAGACGGTTTCCAAAGCACTCAGGCATCTTGGGTAGATTACTTGAAGCCACGCAGCTTCCCATCTCTCCCTAGCGCCAATGCCAGTTATGGGAACAGCCCTGCCTTGTTTAGCAATTACCTGCCCCCCAGCATCTTCAAGTGCCTTCATCAATTCCACACGCCAGGTTCACCTCCTCGGGGAGCGATTCCCTCTCTCCGCTCAAGCTCTTCCTCTCGCTGGCTGTTGGCTCTTGGCAAAGCGTTCTCCACCCACTTCTTTTACAACCTCATCATCGAACTTTATGACAGAGAGAATGAGGCTCACACGTGACCACAATCCCGCAAGAGAAGCTCTCCCACCTGGGCCTTCCGGGAGGCACATGTGTTCCTTCTTAGGAACGTAGCAAGCGGCTTGTACTCCGAAGATCCAACACTCCAGCTATAACTCAGGGACGCCTGTCAGATTTATTGACTGGCTGGGGAGACAAACGAGGCGACAGGCTTCTGCTCCAAATCATTTTAAGCTTAGAAAAGTGACACGCAATTTTATAAGTGCTCGGGAGAGTCTCGCGACTTTCAAAGATGGAGAAAGAAAATTATCAATGTGTCTTTGGCGTCCTTATTGATGCGTTTGGATATTGACTTCGCTGCTGTAAGCCAGAGGTGACGATTCATACCCATACGAGAAGCACCTCGTTCTTGCGTCTCTCAGAGACACACAGACAGGTGTTTGTGTTCCGGGACACTGCCCCTCTGATGCATCCTACCCAATCTCCAATCACATCAGCGGGAAGAAAGGATAACAACTTAAAACAGTTGATACCTGTCCTGGGAGGCCACTCTATGTGAACCATGGGTGATGCCTTGGCTGTGACGCGGGCTGCTGCCCTGACCACCAGGAGGCGCTCTGCTGCTCGGAGAGCCAGTGAGGTCCTCCATCCTAGAGCATCTTGTTCCCAGAGCTCTCAACTTCCAGCGGCCCAGGCTCTGCCCTCTCAGTCCAGACCGACATTCTCTAGCTTCACTGCCTCTGAGGGAGACATGAGCACGCGGAATCAACAAGCTCATGCCCAGCCAGAGTCCAAGGTCAGCTGAGCAGCACCAACCCTCAGTTGCTGCTGCTTCGGAGCAGAGCACAGTAGCTTCCGTCCCAGGAGTGGCCGGCCTGTCTGCTGTGGTCCCTCCTGAACCTCTAGAAGCCTGCTCTCTGCGACTGAGGCTGCTAGCCATGGGGGAGACTCCTGCATGAGTTCTCCCAGGCCCTCGGGAGACCACAGCTGGAACTCAGCAAACTGATAGCTTCCCACTGTCTTTAGCTTGGGCAGGGTGTGGAAAACCTGAGCATTATGTCCCTCCCTTTTAAATCAGGTAGCCATAAGATATGGGTTTCTCGAAATAAATAAGCAAATAAAAATAAAGGTTTTTTTAAAATTTATACTTTTTTTGTTTTGTTTTGTTTTTTGTTTTTTGTTTTTTCGAGACAGGGTTTCTCTGTATATCCCTGACTGTCCTGGAACTCACTCTGTAGACCAGGCTGGCCTTAAACTCAGAAATCTGCCTGTTTTTGCCTCCCAAGTGCTGGGATTAAATACTTTTATTTGCCCCTGAAAATATCCTATTCAATGGTACATAATAGGTTCAATGTGCCATTTATTTTATTTTTTAAACACGCAAGGATTATTTGAAGTCCCAATTTTTTAAAGATTTATTTACCTATTTATTTTATGTATATGAGTACACTGTAGCTGTACAGATGGTTGGGAGCCATCATGTGGTTGCTGGGAATTGAACTCAGGACCTCTGCTCGCTTCCAGCCCTGCTTGCCTGGGCTCTGCTTGCTCCAGTCCAAAGATTTATTTATTATATGTGAGTACACTGTAGCTGTCTTCAGACACACCAGAAGAGGGCGTCAGATCTCATTGCAGATGGTTGTGAGCCACCATGTGGTTGCTGGCATTTGAACTCAGGACCTTTGGAAGAGCAGTCAGTGCTCTTAACTGCTGAGCCATCTCTCCAGCCCTGAAGTCCCAATTTTTATATTTATTTATTTATTTGTTTTGGGTGGGTATGTATGTGTAGTGTGTGTGTATAGGTATGTGCAGGGGTGTATATGTGTGAGTAGGTGTGTGTATGAGTATCCAGATGTGTGTGCTCGTGTGTGTGTGCAGGTGTGTGTGTGTCGTGGTGCATGTGTAGTACTCCAGTGAGTGTGCTTGCTCTACACCCACTATGTTGATTTCCTTTCCTGGACATGTGAAACTCAGGTCTTCAGGGTTGGCTTCAGGGCCTCCACTTCCTGAGCCTGCTTGCCAGCCCAACGTGTCCTTTTGATTGATGTTTTCACTCATCTTTGATGACTTCGCTCAGGGCTGGTATGAAATTATAAACAAGCATCCCCATGTTCATCTGAGTATGAAGACAAGGCCCCACTGTACGCATCTTCCCATCCTGAATGCATCCTGCAAGATCCCATCAGAAGCTGGATAGGAGATTTTTCAGTCTAATGTTACAGTACCATTTGGGGTAATGTTATGTCCCAAGGCTGGCTGAGAATGCCTGGGCAAATTCACTCACCTTTGGATCTCAATTTTCTCATCTTTATGCTGGGTACAGCAACTATGTGGATACCCCTCCACTGAGGACAGAGGCTTGTCTTAATAATGGTGTCCTCATTCTTAGTGAAAACCTCATCATTGTGTTTGTGTGCGTGTCCCTCCATAGAGCCCCCTACAGCTCCACCCAGCCTAACCTGATTGGAGAGCTCTGACATCTGCCAAAGCTGGGCGTGACTATCAGCTAGGAAGCCTGCTTTACAATCGAGTGTTGAATGTCTTGTGGAAGTGAAAGCATCCCCATATCCCTGTGAGGTTGGAAAGTCACCCGGCAGGCTGTCCTCGGCAGAGAGCCATTTGTGCTCACCTTGTAAAGCTGTGAAGCAGTTTGGAAGTGGCAGGTGTCCAGACCTGCAGAGCAATACCCTACACTTGGCCAATCTCTATAAACGTTGCCAACGTAGCTGGGACTCTTTGGACTCTGGGTGATGGAGAGGCAGCATGGTGTTGATGCTGAAGAGTTTCTGCATCCTTGGTGGCAGGAGTGGAAGCTGTGAGCCTCCTTATGAACAGGTGAAGAGTCTGGAAGCACCCACACCACCCCTGCCCCTAGCCTGCTTTCCTTTTCCTCCCATGATCTAATCTAGACCCCAGCTGCTATCCCACCATCCCACCACAGCAAATGGCAGGGTCTCCCAGTCCTGCATACGTGCATCTTCCCAGGTTTCTGTCTCTAGGACTTTGAACTCAGGACCATTGGTCACTTCTGGAGATCCAGGTCTGGTTCCTGGAAGCTCTGCTTCTCCAGGTCCCATGGGCTTTGTCTGACTTCTTGGCTCTCTGTCTCTGGGATGTCTACTCAAAGCTGCAGGCTCTGATGCTCCAGGATTGATGAGCAGCAGATCCTGGGGAAGCAGTTGATGAGCATGCTTTTGGGGTATTCGTCCTCCTCTACTTCCTGAAGGAGATATACAGGGCTAGGCGCTGGGAAAAGAGGAAGCACAGGACAAAGGTCCCAAAGAGACCTAGTACATAGCTTATAGCTCTGTAGTCGAGAGTACATATTTGAGACAGCCTTGGACCAATGACAGCATCCTGGAAACACAAGACTGAGCTTAATGCTGCCACCTCCTCCTGTGGTAGCCCTGAAATCCCATGAGATCTAGACAGGGACGAGAAAGAATCCTCCTGTCTGTCACCATCAAGTGAGTAAGTCTTCAATGCTGGGATGATGGCCTCCCTCAGTAGCTGGGGTGGCTGGGACAGCACAGGCCTTTATTTGCTTTTTTTT
>NW_022196900.1:112482088-112487401 GCF_008632895.1 Mastomys coucha
TTTTTTGTTCTCCCAACATCTTTGTTGAGTCATGTGACAAACACTTCTCTTTTTTTTGATCAGACACAGGAGAGCATTGTTTGTCCTGCCCTGCCATGGTCATAGTGGGAAAGCTGGATAACACAGTGCAATGTTTATATAACTGGTCCCTCAGAGACTACCTCCAATGTGACGTACTTCTTCTTCCAACCCTGTCCCCTCCCCCTCCCCCACTCCCACCCCCCACTTCCAGCTGCACACGTTCTAATCCTTTCCTTGTAGCAACTCTGCCATTTAGGATGAAGTAGGTCCCACCCAATGACCTGGCCCTGGCTCAACTAAATCACTCTTGTGAAGGCCCTGTTTCCATTGAAGAGTTCAGCTCCAGAACTTTGGAAAATTCCACCAGACCCCTCCCCTCCTAGAAGAGAAAGGTCATCAAGCACATAGGCACCCCTCCCCTCTGGAAGGCAGAGTGTAATTACATTCCTCAGACTACCTGGTGGGACCTACCATCAGCTACCTGTAAGTGGGAGAGGCCCAGAGCAAGTAGACACATTCCGTGACCATAGACACATTCCACAGACAAGGGAAGTCCTTGCCACCTCATTCCCTAAAGACCAATCAGTTTAAAAGTCTTACTGGCTGGGCAGTGGTAGCACACACCTTTAATCCCAGCAGTTGGGAGGCAGAGGCAGGTGGATTTCTGAGTTCGAGGTCAGCCTGGTCTACAGAGTGAGTTCCAGGACAGCCAGGGCTACACAGAGAAACCCGATCTTGAAAACAAAACAAAACAAAAACAAACGAACAACAAACAAAAAAGTCATACTGCTCTGCCAATCACATTGTGCCTAATGGCTGATGCTCTGAAAACTGTATAAAAACTTGCTGAACAGCCTTCGTGGGGTCGTTCTCTCTCTCCTTCATGTGCAGGGTGACCCTGGTGCGCTGGGACAATAAAATTCCTCTTGCTTTTGCATTGACCCCCAGCTCTGTTGTTCACTTCGGGGGTGGGGGTGGGGGTGGGGGTATCTTCAATGAGTTAAGGCTCATCACAGAGTCTTACACATCAAGCGTGACCAGTCTTGACACCGTGACAGGCTGTTGCCACTTACGGAGTTCACAATCTGGAACTTCACAATTAAAATAAAATTTAAAAAAAGAGCAAGAAAAAGAAATCTCCTAATGATGTAAAGTTGCAGTTTTGTATCGGGTCTCGTTCTTAGCAATCTTCAGCCTCACCTGTGAGGCTATGGTCTGTGAGGTATGGGTTGGACAAGCCTGCTCTATGCATCTGTCTTTGGGGCCAGAAAGTGGCCAGGATCTCTTCAAGCTCCTGAGATACCAGTGTTCCACGTCTGAGATCCCCCCTTCCTCCCTAGCAATCATTATGTATATTTTCTCTAGATTTTAAAGAAAGAAATCAGATTCAGATAACAGGAGAGGAGCAGGAAGAGGGACTGGGCTAGAGGTGAAAGTGGAAATGAAATTTGTTCGCCTTGGTCTTTGGAGTGAACTTGAGGAGGGACATGCAGCATGGCAGACAGCCACAGAGCCTCATAAAAAAAAAATCCGAGCACCCTTCACATAAATTGTCCACCAAGTTCCAAACACCCGTGTTATGTAAAGCTAATTAGTGCTAAATGAGCTCAAATTGGTTATTGGTTATTGATTTAGAAACAACATATAGCTTAAAATAGAATCCCCAAGAATGTACTTTAAAAACCCAGGTTACTAATCATGGGAAAATGTAGTCGAGAATGGCAAATGGAGAGCCATATTGTTCCAAGGGAGCAGTAACATTGCTTAAGTTTGGAAAAAGCGATTGTCTTGGGCTGCTTGGCAGACGACAGTCATGGTGGAAGATTCTGGAAAGACAGGTCTAGGGCCCTCCCATCCTGAGCTCTGGGGTCTGCTCAATGACTCTGATGTTCCTCATGAGGTAGAGCCTGGTACGTGCAGACTGACCCTGATGTTGAATTTATTTGTACAGATTCGAAACTTCTCATTGATTTTTATTACAAGATTAAGGATATGTTTCTCCAAGGAAGAAAAACGGTTGCTGAAGTAAAATCCTACCGGTCATAAGCATGGTAAATCCAGTGCGAGGAGCATTTCTCAGCTGTCTCTGCAACAGAAGTTAAGTTACAAGCTACACAATGTCTACCATTGTGTGTGTGTGTGTGTGTGTGTGTGTGTGTGTCCACCATTCCCGCCACCTGCAGGCTTCAGCTGATCTCCCCACCCCACCCTCGATATCTACAGCAGCTCACAGACAGGCTCTGTCCAGGAACTCATGGGTCTTCCCTGGAAATCTGCTCCCAGGTCCTCTAGCCCTCTATTCAACTCAGCCCAGCCCAGCCCTGAGTCTGTGAGGCCCTCCAGGAGCTTGCCTGTGTCTTGACCCCTAGGACAGAGGTCATTCAATCTGAAGCTTAGCTCCGGAGTCGGAAGGGCCTCAGGGTTGGGAGGCTGGGGCTGACACAGGGCTGTCAAAGCTCTTTGTGTATCTACGCACGTGTTTGCATGTGTACATTCAGAGGCCAAAGTTTGATGCTGAGTGCCTTCTCTAATAGTGCTCCACCACACACACACACACACACACACACACACACACAATCTTTTACTCACTGACCCCAGAGCTCACTGCTTTGATTAGACTGTCTAGTCAATATGCCAAGGAGGCTCCTGTCTCCGCTTACCCAGCTGTGGAGTGACAAACACAGAAAACCGCTCTTGGCATTGCTGGGAATTGAACCTGTGTCCTTGTATTTGTGCAGAGGTAATTTCAAAGATTGAGTTTTCTCTGGTCTAATTCTTATCCTGTTATGTGTGGAGCACATGCCCCAGCTACCATGCAGAGAGAGAGAGAGAGATAGAGCAAGAGACAGGGTGTGTGTGTGTGTGTGTGTGTGTGTATGTGTTTATGTGTGTATTTGTGTGTGTGTTTGTATGTCTTTGTGTGTGTACATGTGAGTATATGTGCATATGCACAGAGCACATGTTGGGCACACATATGCCATAGAAAACATGTGGTGAAGATCAGAGGTCAACTCTCAGAAGCCCATTCTCTCCGTCCACTCTGTGAAACCCAGGGACCAAACTCAGGTCCTCCACACCTGCCTGTGCACAAATGCCTCTTCCTATGAAGCCGTCTCACTAGCCCTGAATTTAACAGCCTAGAAGGAAAGCCCACAGGCTTCTAGTCTCCAGAAAGCAAACGGTCCACGCTGGGTGTCAGATTTGCATCTTCATAGAAGCTTCTGGATCATTGACAGTAAACCAGACTGGTGTGGAAGTAGACGGGTGTGGGTGCTATCGTGGGAGACTGTAGGTGGTGTGGGTGCACCTGAGGCAGTGGCAGAGGCTCTGCAGTCTTTGGGATGTAAGGAGAGAGAAAAGCATGAAAGAAAGGACCCTGGAGGTCCTGCCACCTTCGGAGCCTTGACTCAGCGCTGTGAATGTGAGGCAGAAGCTGCTGTTCTGGGGTGTTTACGGAGATGCCTGCAGGGCTGGGAGCACGGAATGTGGGGGCTGTACCAATAAGATTGAGAGAACCCATCTCCCTCTGTCCTCAGCTGAGGAGGGATTTGTGGTCACTGCTGGTGCCACCCCAGACTGTCTCCCAGCTGGGCTGGGCTTATTGCTCCCAGCAGTAAGAAGTAAGCAGTAAGAAGGGGGCATGTGATGCCTTATATGCTTCTCAGGCCCCCGAGGTTACAAAGAGTGAAAGGTGCAGGCCAAAGGGAGTTTGTGTCCTCATGTGCCAGCTGCTCTGTGGCACCTCCCTGTCACCTCTCCTATGTGCTCCATGAGCTCAGGCCAGGGCAGTCTCCTTGAGACTGGGACACTGTGTGGTGGTGGTCTCATGTGCCCGCCCCTCACTTCACCTCCTGTTGATGTGGTGGTGGTCTCATGTGCCCGCCCCTCACTTCATCTCCTGTTGATGTGGTGGTGGTCTCATGTACCCGCCCTTACTTCACCTCATGTTGACAGGACTCTCTCCTTCATGCATCTCTGGCTTGAAGAAGACCCCAGCCAGACCCACTGATGGAGTGAAGACTCTGAAACCATAGGCAAGACATCACTGAGTACAGTCACCCATAATCCCAGAGGGCCTCCATCCCCACCCAACTAACCTTTGAGGGCAGAAGCTGTTCAACACTCATTTCCTGCACATCTCTGAGCCCCTAAGCTCCCATCTAAATTACCTGCCACAGGCCTTTAGGGTTACATGCGACCTCCTCAAACTGACCAAGATGGTGTTCCATAGACGGGAATCCAGCATGAGAGCGAGTCTAAACTTAGTCATGAAGAGTCCTTTATAAGCTCAGAGAAGCCTGGCACTCCGGGATCCATCAACAGTCGCCCTCTG
The DNA here is from genome assembly GCF_008632895.1 of Mastomys coucha. NCBI lineage: Eukaryota > Metazoa > Chordata > Mammalia > Rodentia > Muridae > Mastomys > Mastomys coucha. Next base: position 112,486,443 of record NW_022196900.1, read on the forward strand.
CTCCAGCACTGCCCATCTTCCCTAACAGGTGTGACTCTGGGAGTCAGGGGCTCTCCAGGTGCCTCTCCTTGGGGTGGGATAAGAAGTTTATGCATGTTTCGAGATGAACAACCCTTCACAGAATTACTACCTGTTCAAGGAAAGATGGTTGAGACACTTCAGCTGCATGAGACTGAGCCCTGTGCAGAGATGCTAGTGAGAGGGCCACTGAGCCTCCCTGACTCTCCACAGAGGCTCAGCCCAGGTCCTGAGGACCAGTGCCTGGAGAATGCCCATCAGGAGAAGAGGGGCATGCTTGTGTCTTCCCACATCGTCAGGATGTATTGAGCAGCAACAAGTTCACAATGTAGGGCAGCTTTATCGGCAATACTTTACTGGTAGAACTGCTTTCCTTGATAGCCCAGCCAAGGCAAACATGGGTTTTTATCCTAATATTCATTGCTAATATTAGCTCTCAGATCACACATTACAGAGCACACAGTAATTATATCCTTCTTTATGTATGTGTGAGGTCACAGAATGGATAAGAGAAGAAGTTAAAGAGGTCACAGCAGAGCTCAGGGCATTTCAAAGGCTGAGAGGAGGGAGCTTAGGGGGTGAAGAGAGTCTCTGTGGGAGTCAGAGAACAAACCCAGGCTGGAGGTCTGCAGGACAGGCTGCTGCTCCTGCTGCTCCTGCTGCTAGTGATGATGATGACATCACCGTCGTCATCATCATCATCATTCAGAGTCAGGCTTGGGACCAAAGAGCAGCAGAGGCTGTAAGGTAAGACCAGGACCCACCCAGGCCAGTGAATCATAGACACAGGCTGAGGCAGAGGTAAATCCTCTTTGGTCGTTTGTACTTCTCTGTCTGTTGGTCCCTTGGCACAGACATCAGGCTGTCAGATGCCAGGCTAATGGGGTTGTGGACTTTGCAGTTAAATTTCTTTCTTTCTTTCTTTTTTTTTTTTTTTTTTT
>NW_022196900.1:112487412-112499145 GCF_008632895.1 Mastomys coucha
TTTTTTTGCATCAAGTTCCAGGTGAAGTCTGCATTCTTCTCTCAGGCTGAAGTATTAGATAGATTCTCAGTCCTGGTTTTCCTGATATAACTAATGCTTCTGTGTACTCCTCCAGTCACAATTCACTTCCATCAGTTGAGACCTTTCCACTCTTGGGAATGAGCTCTTTACCAGTCCGTGTCTCGTGTGGTGCCTGGCAGGGGTCCTTACAGTGTCCACCTAGCGTCCAGCAATCCTCCATCTTCAAAATAGAGTCTCTCAGGGCAAGGCATTGTTAGAAAAATCAGGGTTGTGCACGGTTCAAAGCTACCTGTGGGGACATAACTGACAAGCCAGGAAACACAAGCGAGGCCAGAAAACCATGGCTGCTTCTTAGCTGATAAAAGTAAAGTAGGTTTGACATGACCTTAGTGGGACATGGGTGTGGCCTGGAATCACATGGCTTGGAAGTCAGTATCAGCGACTGTGTAGGCACCAGGGGAGTCCTTAGTAGTATCTCAGCTCTGTAGCAACTGGCAATGCCCTGCCCTGACTACCGGGGTCCATCAAGAGGTACAGCTGTCTGCCCAGCGGAGGCAAAATTGTTCATCCCGTGGATGGGGAGGCAGATCAGCTCTTCTGCCCTCTGAGGACCTGGAGGAGTAGGTCAGCTCCGTAGAAAGCAAGGCCAACTGTGGGAGTGCTGCTGCATTTAATGTCCACCCTGTGTGTGTGTGTGTGTGTGTGTGTGTGTGTGTGTGTGTGTGTCTGTCTGTCTGTCTGTCTATCCCTTTACACATAGGAAAACACTCCAATGTCTGCTTGTCCATCATCTACGTAGAATAACAGACACATTCACTCAGTCCCTGTCCATCACAACATTCAACACACTGTCTTCCTCCTCCTCTCCCTGTCTCTCCCTCTGTCTCTCCCTCCCTCCCTGCCTCTCACCCTCTCTCTTCTTTCTCTTCCCCCCCACCACTCTTTCTCCACTCTTCTCTCCTCTCTAAGTTCCACCCACCTCCACATTGGTACACACTTTACTTTGTAGCTGTCTTCTCCCAGCTAGAACAAGGGAATCCGTCCTACCTCTGTGGGTTTGGCAGCAGGATCCTGAGCTGAGTGGGGAAGAGTGTTCCTCTGAAATGGTGGAGACTCAGCCATTGTTGCCACATGCCTAGGTTTGCAGAAGATGTGAACACGGTGCTCACTCGTCCCGGTGCTCACTCGTCCCCGTGCTCCCATCATCTTGCACAGGGCCCAGCTGCTCAAGACAGGACCTTTGTCTGCCTGGGTTCCCAGAGGAAGAAAGGGGGCCAGGCGACTGCTGGGAGCCCACCATCACTATGGCTTTAGTTGCTGGCTCCTTGGCCCTAGAGACCTGAGCTGGGGTTGGGTTTCTCCATCTTTATAGGAGCTGGCTGCAGGGTGCAGTATGAGAGAGATGGGAACTGCAAGGGCGGCTGTTAACAGCAGTCCTACTGTGAGCAATTAAAGACCTGACAAAGGACAATGCAGTTTAATCATCTAGGCGTTCTTATTCCCAGCCTTGATGTTCCTGGACGTATGAAGCCGCAGAAAATGCTTTTGGAGCCTGCTGAAGCTTGCCAGCTCCTGGGGAGCTCAGAGATTGAAGTCAATTTGCCTTAATAAAGCTGTTTAACGTTAATTTAAGGTGGAATTTGGCCAGGTTTAAGAAAATTAAGAAAAATGTACCAAATGGGCACATTGGAGCATCCTTCTGGGGGAAGCCAACTGTTTACCATGGGCTTCCTGGAGGTGGAGCAACTGCAGCCCTGGCCCTGAGTTCCCAGGCTTTCCAGGACTCCAGTGAAGCTGCGCTCTGTAAAGGAACTGCTAGGAAGGCATTGTTGTGTACAGCCAAGCTGACGAGAATAAAGCCCTCTGAGTGTGTTGAGAGCCTTTCTCAGGGGAAGTGATACTTTCATAAACCAGAGAAGCCCTTGCAAGTGCTCTCGAGTTGGGGGAGGGAGAGAAGTGGCAGGAGATGGCCAGGGCCAAGTCTAGTTTCTCTAGTTCTCCCCGTTGCTATAGCAGAGACCACGGGAACCTGGCCAGAAAGCCCACCTCCAGAGTCACGAGGGACTCAACCAGCAGTCCTCACCTGTGGGGACACCCCTTTGGTGTTGCAAAGCAGATAGTCAACATGCCATATATTTACATTACAATTCATAACAGAAGCTAAATTACAGTCACAAAGTAGCAATGCAATAATTTTGTGGTTGGGGGTCACCACACAGGAGGGACTGCAGTAAAGGACCACAGCGTTAGGAAAGGCTGGAGATGCTGTCAGATTCTCTGACGCACAGAGGATGCTGCATCAGAGATCCAGCCACCCCAATCCGGGCTTACACCCAACACCCAAAGTTAAATGTGCTAAATGTTTGGAAGGAGAATTGCTTGTTTTCCTCTTGCCGTGATCGAATACTAACTCCTGACAAGAAGCAACTGGAAAAAGGAAGTTTATTTTATCCCATTTGGAGAGACAGGCTTGGAGCAGGAGCAGGAGTTAGCTGGTCACACAGCAGCACAGTCAGGAAGCAGAGAGACAGCCAGCGAGCTAGCAGCTCGGCCTGCCTTCTTTTTTAATCAGTCTGAAACCCTGGCTTGTGAGACACTCCCCTGAGACCTTGTGCCTGAATTCTGAGTGACCTCTTCCCTACCTCACCTAACCCATCTGGAAATGTCCTCAGGGACACACACAGAGATGGCCATGGGATTCTAAACCAGTGAAGATCACAAAGGAAACTGAAAGATGAACTTGACTGGAGGGAAACACAGCCGTGTAGATTCGAATAGAAAATACTAGGTTTCTAGATGCCAACCAGTGGAAACCTGCCATGGCTGTCAAGTTACCTGGTGCCCAGTTACCGAGTAACTGGGCAAGTCTGTGGGAGGGCTTGGTAAAAGGAGAGGAAAGGGCGGGGGTTGGGGAGATGGCTCAGTTAGTAAAGCCCTTGCCTTGCAAGCTTGAGGACCTGAGTTCAGTTCCTCAGCCAAGCTATACATGGATGGTACAGGCTTGTATTCCAGCCCCTGGGAAGCAGAGACATTCAAATATCTGAGCTCCCCAGCAGTCAGCTTGGATAACTGTTGAGTACCAGGTCCCTGTCTGACTCTATCTCTAAACCCAACATAGATGATGTCTGAGGAATGGCATCTGAGGTTGATCTCTGATACACATGCACACATGCGTACATGAGTGCACACACACACTCTCACACACACATGGAGGGAGAGAGGAGAAAGAGAGAGGGGGAAAAAGAGGAGAGAAAGAGAGATGGGAGAAAGAGAAGAGAAAGACAGGAGAAAGAGAGGAAAGAGAAAGGAGAAAGAGGAGCAAAAGAGAGAGAGGAAGGAGAGAGAGGGAAGAGAGGAGAAAGAAGAGAGAGAGAGAGAGAAAGAGAGAGAGAGAGAGAGAGGGAGAGAGAGAGAGAGAGAGAGGAGCCGTGGAGGTAGAGCTGGCTTAATTGGGGGGTAGGGAGGGAAGGCTCGCTCCATATCTGGTTGAAAGTCTTTGAAGTGGAGTCTGCAGCTTTTCCATGGGGGTGGGAGGGGGAAGGGAGGCAAAGGCTGCCTCTACCCAAACACTGAGAAAAACAGGGCTACCATCAAAGGAAAGTGGGGGAGGGGAGACAGTGGGAGGGAGGCAGACCTGAGTTAGAACGGGTCTGCTCTCCAGGAGCTCAAGGCAAGCATCCAGGCATCGCTGTGGGGGGACAGGAGTTTGCAACAAGGACAAAGATGGTATTTAGTGTGGGAGTTTGTGGAGAGTAGAGAGAAAAACAGGCAGCAAGATGTTCCTGGCACCCCATTTCCAGAGTCCATGGCTTCAAAGGGTTGGCTCCCCTCTAGTGTGGGGTCACAGGGACCTGTGAACTCCAGGAGGAGGCAGAGCAAATGGAGAAGGTAATGGGACACAGAGGGTGACATGCCTGCCAGCTTCATACTTAACTCACTACGCATCTGCTGGGTCTCATGGAGACACTCCCTGCTGACTGTGAGGGAGCAGTCATCTCTGCAGGGGACACGGGGCAAGAAGGTAACAACCAGCAGGAGACAGGCCCCAAGATCTGTGTCCTCTCTTCCCTCCTGAGCCACAGCTAAGGCCATGCTCCCAGCCACCTTGACCTCAGCCTTGCACAGGGCTCAGCTGATTTGACTCCTGACTCCTCCAGACTCCCGGCAGGAACTTGAGACGTGCCAGGGTTCCTGACTCAGAGAGACTCAAGGCAACACACACAGACATAGTCAGATGCTGTGTGCTAGGATCATCTCTGATCCCACAACATAAAACGGGAGAGAGAAGAGATGCTGTCGCTGTGGCAGCTCAGAATCAGTTCTGGGACTTTATTTAGAAGGGACTCCAAGGCTGGCCAGAGATCTGCTCAGGGAACTCCTCCAGCCTGTAGCCCACTACATGGGACCTGCTCCAGCTGGTAGCAATGAGCAAGGTGGCGAGGGGCTGCCTGGCCGAGTGCCTGAGAACCTGCCTCTCCCCTGGGACTAGGCATGCTGCAGCAAATTAGCTCTAAATAGAAAACTGGGCATATGGACGGGAGATAATGTTTGTCGTGAGTAAGCTCCACACGCCCCTCTCCCTGTCCCCCCCCCCCCCCCCCCCCCCCCCCCCCCCCCCCCTCCCCCCCCCCCCCCCAGCCCACCCAGGCCTCATGCACCTTCAGATCCGCAGACACAGCCTTTCCTCCCCCAGCCTGAAGGTAGTAGACTCAAGTCCTCATCCAGCCAGTATTCTCTGGCTGTTTCTAGCTTCTTTACCACCATGTGTGTTCCAAGCTGTAAAGGGCAGAAGTCTCACCCCCCCACACACACACACCCGTGTAGACGTACGTCCAGGCAAGCTGCTGCTGGCTTCTCTATTGGATTTCAGAAAGTACCACTTGCTTACCACGCCAGCCCATTTTGTTGCTCCCTGGGGCAGTGAGTTTTCCCACCGAGGGATATTTTTAAACAACAGGAGAGGAGGCGATAACCTTTCTAGCTGCGCAGCAGGGGAGAAGCCTCTTTGTCCTCTGAGCCAGCGCCTGCTCACAACCTGTCCTTGAGCCCGAGGGCCAAGCAGAGCTCTGTCTTTGTGGTGGGCACTGACAGGAGAAGACACCCAGTTAGCCCAAGACTTGCACAGGTGACTCCCGAGCTTGGCTGTCCTCCCCTTGACCCTCCTGTGCAGGACGAGGACTGGCAGGCACCAGGACTCATTTGGTTACTTGACTATGCTCTCATAAGGATGAGCTATGTGTGAGGAGATTTTCGCTGTGTGTGGGATGAGACCACAATTCACTGCAGCTAGACTGACCAGAGAAGGAAAGAAAGAGCTTCATACAACTTCTTCATGGAGAGTAAAACAAGACTCTGGATTCCATTGCATTCGAGGGGCTTAAGAGCAGTTATTCATTCAGGGACCTGTGAGTCTTCTAAAGGGTCTATCTCTATGTCCGTCTTTATTGCAGAAAGGAGTCAGAGAAGTGGGTGGATGCTGTGCGCAGATGTGTGTCCGGTGTAACACTGAGCAATCCTTCCCAGTCTGAGTCCCCAGCTTCCCCGTTAGTGTCTTTCAACAACCGCAGACTCAGCAGCTGCAGCATGCTGGGCGCTGTCCAAGGTTCTGGATCTGCGATCTACCAATTCTCCTGACTCTCACCGTCCAGGGAGTCCTGTGCTGTGTTGAGCTCGACCTGAGTGGAGTTCAGGAAGCAGAGTCCTCAAACACTGTTGGTGAGGATGGAAATTAGAATCATCTTCATAGAAAAGGCGATAATGGAGCCTCAAAAATCAGAAGTCGTTATGACCCAGTGCCTTCCCCTAGGTCTCCACAAAGGAAGAAAAAGACATCTGCTTCATACCCTCAGGATTGTTAGAGCTCTGTGCATAAGAGCATCAGCAATGAGCCGAGATGTGAGTCCATTGATAGAGGAGTGGGTGAGAAAATGTAGGGAGGGCAGATAGAGAAGGAAAGACGATAACTAGAAGATAAATGTATAGAAGAGAAATAGAATTGGATAAACGATAGATGATAGGTAGGTAGATAATATGTAGGCAGTAGGTATATAGGTTGAAGGGTACATATGTAGATAAATGATCAACAGATAAATAAAGATGAATGTATTATATTTTATATAATTCAGCTATATGTACTATTTTATTATTTGATATTATATAATATAAGCAGACTCCTCTGTGTTGTGTATTTTCATATCCATGGGCACACACAATGGATTGTATGTATATGTATACATATGTATGTATGTGTATATATGTATTTGTGTATATGTATACATATGTATGTATGTGTATATATGTATTTGTGTATATAAGTGTATGTATATATGTATGTGTGTATGTATATATGTATATGTGTATGTATTTGTGTGTATGCATGTGTAAGTGTGTATGTATGTATGTGTATATGTGTATGTATTTGTATGTGTGTGTATGTGTGTGCATGTATGTGTATATGCATATATGTATACATGTACGTGCACATGTACATTTACATGTATGCTTACATTTATGTGTGTATGTATATGCATATGCATAAACATAGATATGTATGTATATTTATATGCATGCACACACACACACACACACAGAGGTACAGCAGCACATACCTGTAGTCTCAGCCCTGGAGAGGCAGAGGCATGAATAAAACAAGTTCAAGGCCAACCTGGTCTACATTGTGAGTCTCAGGTTACAAAGGGCTATTAGGAAGAGTGTCGCAGCACATAAACAAACAATCTAAAATGACACAGTCTTGTCCCCTGCAGCATGGATGGAACTTTGGGGGCACTGTGTTAATGAAACCAGCAGGGCACAGGATAGTGGGAGCTGTGTTAAGCCCAGTTTGGAATGCGCATGGCCAGTGTCTGGGAAGGGGGTGGTGAAAGAGGAGCTAAAGGAAGGGGGACACAGCTGGAGCAGACCTGGGCTGTGGTTCATAACCCCCTCACTACGCCCTTACGTGGTGAAACCCAGTGGCTCATTAAAACAACGGATATGAGGGTAGGAGGGGAGTGTAGGGAAAAAAGGATCCTAGCGGGAGAGGAGGGAGTGGAGAGGAAAGAAGGTTTATTATACAAGCACAGGAAATAAGTATTGTGTATGTGTAATGATGTTCAAAGAGAGTCTTAAAATATTACTATTCATTCTGTGAACATGGCTGCAAGGGCCCGTGGAGGCTGGCCAGTCCCATCAGATTACATGCAATTGTGAGCTGCTGCGCATGAGTGCTAGGAATTGAACTCAGATCCTCTGAACTGTTCATTCGACTCTGAGGCATCCCCTCCCCCAACCCGCAGAAATGACTGCAGTTGCTGCTATGGAGAAGTCTGGGGGACAGTGGAGTAGGGTTCGTAGGCTAAGCTTTGAGTTAGAGCTTTGTTTAGCTTTGCTCATAAGTTTGAATCTATTCCTCATGGTGGCTGTGTGTCTCCTATAGGGAAGGCATGATTGCATCTCTCACATCGACTCTTGAGCTGGTCTTCAAGGAGGAACCAGCATCCCCACACAGCTTCCATCCAGCTCTGTGAGTGTTTGTGTGTGTGTGTGTGCGTGTGTGTGTGTGTGTGTGTGTGTGTGTGTGTGTGTGTGTGTGTAGAGCCCAGCCCTGCCAGGGAGTCAGTTAAAGAACCATCAAGGCTGTGGCTTCCCGGGGCTCAATTTTCACTTCTTAAAAACAGGCGCAGGCCCGATGCTCTGAGACAAAGCATGGCAAGTGTTTTGGACACACTTTAAATGAGATTATTATAGACCGAGAAACAGTTCCTGCCTTAATTAGAAAAAATCTTGGTGCTCATACTGGGAAGCTAATTGCACCACTAAAACACTGAATGGCTCCTAATTTTGCTACTTAGAGGTACACCTGGTGACTCGCCGCTCAACACCCAGAGACTCATACAGCAGGGAGAAACACAGCCACAGCTGTGAGGCGGCAAAGGCCTTGGAAGTGCATACTAAGATCTCATCCCAGCTCCCGATTCACTGTGGCAACTGCAGCCAACCACCCACCCACCATTGACAACACAAGAGAGCAGCAGACCAAGGAACACTGAGGCACACAGCAAGACTCCTGGATTGGGTAATGCCGCCTTTGGTGATGCTGTGAGACAGGTATAAGAAACCTGGGATGACCTTAAGGATAGATCTGTGGCTTCCAAACCTTTCATTCATTCAGCCAGAGAAGAGTGGTGACCAACCATAGGCATGATGCATAGAGGCTCATCCATATCCCTCGGAGAGGAGCAGGCATGGCGGTCTCTGCACATCCACACCCTAATCAGCCAACTGAAGATTGAGCAAAATCTCATCCCACTCCATCTCAAGGGCTCATCCCAGATGTGGTCTTGATTTTAGGAGTCTCTAGCTGGGGCCAGGATGAGCACTAGAGTCCTTGGAGATGCTTCGTCAAATCGCAGGGGCTGCCAATGCTGCAGTTTACATGTCTGCTCTGGGTTTCACCGGGTGATGCTCTGAGGCCTTGGATCCAGACTGGGTTCAACCGTGATCTAGCCTAGGAGGGGGATGCCCCATATCACAGGCCCTTCAAACACATTTCCAATTAAGCTGATGTACTTTAGTGAGTTCCATCTGGCATGCCAGTGGGGTAGGTATAGCTTTATGACTCTGTGTGTGCACATCTCCTGTGAGTGTCCAAAGCAGAGGTTCTGTGTCTTCCTCTCCACTTGAGTTTTTGAACAAGGTCTCTTCCTGAACCTGGAGCTCACTACTTCTGCTGGGGCTACCTGGCCAGCAAGCCCCAGGGATCCTCCTGCTTTTGTTTCCCCAGTGTTGGAATTACAGGTTTGCCCAGCTGCACCCTGCTTTTTGGGTGGGCTCTGAAGATTAAAGTTGAGGCCTTATGTTTGTGCAGCAAACTTCTTACTATCTGGGTCATCTCCCCCGAGCCCTCTGTTGAACATACGTGGCCACCAGAAGCGCCTTTTCTGAAAGCCTCCAGCATGATGCTATTCAAAGAAAATGGGATGATCAGGAAGTGTGACCTACTAGAGTTCCTTAACTCAGGAGCCTGAGGGGAGGGTGGGATCCCTTCTGTGTTCTGTTTCCTGTCATGATGTGGGCAGCTTTCCTCAGATGGGCCCCCATCATCTGCAGCTCACCACATGGCCAAAATGCAGCCACCCAACCATGAAATGAAACTTTCAAAATTGGGAGCCTTTTCAGTTTATAAGCTGAGGGTCTGAGGTATTTGTTACAGTCATGGGAGGCACAGGCACAATCCTGAATCTGTCCGAACACAAGAGGCATGAAGCAGGAATGGCTTCAGGTTAGGACCTACCAGGAACTTCTGGAGTATGCAAGACAAACGATGGCAGAAAGCTTACACCCAACCCCCAAGAAACACAAACCATAGAAGAAAACGTACCCATCCTCAGTAAAGACAAACCGCAGGAGAAGGCATACCCCACGCCCACCCTAACCAAAGGCTTCATTTCTTCACTTCCTTATCTCATAGTTTGGGGGATCCCTTGACACCCAGCCCACCCATCTAAATCTTTATAAATTCCCCATGGAAGGTGGACTCCCTAAGCCTGGCCCCTGGCCCAGAAGAACGTCTGTGGAGGACTTTGCTCTTCTGAAATACCCTTCCAAGTAATTGGCACATTATGGAAGCACACATCAGTCTGTTAGGAATGAGGAAACTTCTAGAAGCTGAAACAAACCCACCGGAGAGACAGTTCTTTATTACTTTCCTCTCCTTGGGCTTCTTACATCATTTTGTAAGGGAAGTTTGTTGTCATGGAGCTGAAGACTTCAAATGTATCTCCCCAAAGTAGGGCACAGGTGACTTAAGCAGGTCACGGGTCTCTGAAAGCTCCTACTTAAGCACAAGTCTTAGTTCCGATCCTCACTCACTTCAAAGGTGAATAGGCTGCAGGAGAAAATGAGGGGCTGCAGAGGGGTAGGGAGTTTGCCCTTCACCACAGCCACCCAGATCAGTGCTGGGACAGGGGAGTCTAGGGATTGGGGTTAAAGAGGGTTTAAAAGACTCTCCCTTTTGAATTGAGTTTTCAGAAAAATGAGCCTTTCCTTTGAAGACTGAAAGAGTGTCTTACTCTAAGACCACAGCTTCTATGGGACCAGATTGTGGTTCCAGGGAGAGATGGAGGGAGAGGGAGAGGGAACAGGCTTGGGGGAGGGAGGGCAAGGGAGAGATAGGGGAAATGCTAAGAGCAACACAAGGCTCTCCACCCCTGAGAATATAGAGGTGAGACCTAGAAAATAAATGCTTACGGCATGCCTACTTGGGCTTGACTTTCAGACAGACAATAAATAACCTTTAATGTGAGCTTATCCCACCATACTGACTGGTTTTGTGTCAATTTAACATTAGCCAGAATTATGAGAAAGGAAGGAGCCCCAGGTGGGAAAATGCCTCTATGAGATCCAGCTGTAGGGCATTTTCTCAATTAGTGATCAGTAGGGGAGGCCCCAGCCTATTGTGAGTGGTGCCTCCCTGGGCGGGTGGTCCTGGGTTCTATAAGAAAGCAGCCTGAGCAGGCCAGAGGAGCAAGGCAGCATCCCTCCATGGCTTCTTCATCGGTTACAACCCTGCTCACGTTCCTGTCCTGGCTTCTTCCAATGGTGGACTATTGAGAAGTGCAAGTAAACTAAACCTTTTCTTTTCCTACTTGCTTCCTTGGTCATGATGTTTTGTCCCAGCAATAGAAACTGTAGCTGAGACATCCATGTCATGCTGGAAGCACAGCTACACCAAAACCATCCATATTTATCTGATATTTAAATATTTAAATTTATTTGGGCCACTTTTGCTTTCTCTGACAACCTGGGCAGTCAAGTCAGGGCTTCAGCTCTGCTACAGTGCGTGCCTAGAGACTCTTGTGGGTGATCTGGAAGCAGTCAGCCATCCTTGCATCCCTGTTAGTCAATGAAGCCACATGGAGTGCCAACTCTTCCATACATATTGTAGTCCCATGGGGGAACTGTATGGGTTTGCAAATCAACTCATAGACTGCAGTGGTCCCTGTGTGGACCATTCCTGTCAGCAAAGCTGGAGGAAGGTTGGGGGAGTAACCATCACAGGGCCCAGCATCATTCCCAAGAACAAACAAGTTCCCGGACCTGAATGTGTGGGTCTTTTGGTTGGAGGTTTGCATGGCTTCCAGGAGTCCCTGGTTCTTTAAACTGGGTGGTGGGACATGTCTGCAATCCCAGCACACAAAAGGAGCAGGCAGAAGCATCAGAAGTTCAGAATCCTCCTCAACTACATGGTGAATTCAAGGACATCTAAACATTCATGAGACCCTGTGTCTTAGGGTTTCTGTTGCTATGAAAAAATACCAAAGCAAAACAACTTACAGAGGAGAGGGTTTATTTTTTCATGCTTGAGGTAAAAATCCATCACCGAGGGAGTGCAGGACAGGGATTCAAAGCAAAAACTTGTCAGCAGGACCTGGAGCAGAGGAAATGGAGGGACGTTACTTAACGGCTTGCTCTTCAAGTCTTGCTCAGTCTGATTTTTCATAACATTCAGGAGCACCAGCCCAAGAGTGGTACCACCTACAGAGTGAACAGGAACCTCTGAGATCAATCATCAGCCAAGAAAATGCACCACAGGCTTTCCCACAGGCCATTTTCTTAACTGAAGTTTCCTCTTGAAGTTTACTCCAGATGTGTTGAGTTGACTAAAATCTATCCAATACACCCCGCTTAGAAGAAGAAGAAGAAGAAGAAGAA
>NW_022196900.1:112499155-112506970 GCF_008632895.1 Mastomys coucha
GAGGAGGAGGAGGAACTTAAAAATTCATACAGATTCCTGAAAGGGAAAATCATCACTTGAATTGGTCTAAGCAAACATACTAGTTAATTCACTCAACCAACATTAACCATGAGCTTACCATACAGTACCAACTTCCTAGACTGGTTTAAATGTGGCTTCTTCTCTTTGAGGGATGAAGTTGGCTACAACTCACACTCTTTAAAACTGTCTGGTACAAACTGTATTTGCAGGGTTCTTTTCTGTAGTTCATCAAAGGTTGTTAGCATGTTTCAGAGCAAGGATCTAGGTGTATCTTGGTTACTTTTCTACTGCTGTGACCAAACACCATGGCCAAACCAACTCAGAAAACATTGAATTTGAGGGTCACAGTTTTGGTGGGTTAGAGTCTATGACCATTGTGACTGGATTATGGCAGGCAGGGTAGCAAACACGCTGGAGCAGTAGCTTTGAGGTTTTATCTGGTCCATAAAGACAGACAGACAGACAGACAGACAGACAGACACACATACACACACACACACACACACACACACACAGAGAGAGAGAGAGAGAGAGAGAGAGAGAGAGAGAGAGAGAGAGAGAGAGAGAGATCTAACTGGGAAAGGTGTGGGCTTTTGAAATCTCAAACCCCTCAATGACACACCTCCTCCAACAAGGCCATACCTTCCAATCCTTCCCAAACAGTTCCACAAACTGGGGACCAAGTATTCAAATCTATGAGCCTGGGAGCATTCTCACTCAAACTACCCCAAAGGAGGTACCCATGTTTAGTAACGTGCAGTCTGTTGGTGGAGGTGGAGGGTGGAAAGGGGTGGGTGTGGGGTTCTGTGCTTAGTAGTTGCAGTCCAGGTGCTTAGTAGGTTGTTCATTGGCTTTCCAACTCCTTTTCTTGTAAAGCTTTACTTTACTCAAGCTTTTGGGGTGTGGCCTTCCAGGCGGCAGCAGCAGCCACCCTCAGAGCTGGTGCCAGGAGCAGGAGTCTGCTTGCTCACATCTGAGTGGATCAGAAAGCAGAGACAGTGCAGGCAGCAGGCCCAGGCTATAAACTTAGAACCACAACCTCAAGGTCCATCCTGAGGTGATGTTCCATCTCCTGAACTTCTAGAGACCCAGTTGGGAACAGATATTCAAACGCATGAGCCTTCAGAGAACAGTCTTCATCCAAAACAAACCAGCAAGCAATCAATGTGTTAAAGCAGCTTGTTGTGGAGAATGGGCCTCTTGTTTCAGCCCATTGAGTAAAGCCCATCACAGGTAGCAACTAAGTATAAAGATAAAAGCTAGAAAATGTTGGAATGATCAAAAAGTATGACAAGTCCCTTGAACGGAGAAGTAACCAAGAGACACAGTACAAAAGAAAAATGTTGACAAAAACTTTTTTATTCAGGAGACAGATTGAAAAAGGAGCCAGACAGAGCTGAAGAGAAAATTAGTGAAGTGGAAAACAGGAAGGACGGAGAGGATGAAGGGATAGAAAAGAGGAGATAATGAAGCCTGGAAATCTGCCAGGAGCCTGAGAGAGAATGAAAAATTCTAGACACAATGGGGTGTAATACACACACACACACACGTACACACATACACACACTTGTGCACATGAGCACATACACAAACACAAACATGCACACACACTCACATGCACTCATATGCTCTCACACATGTACACATATACGTATTCACACACACCATACACATGCACAAACACATACTCACACACACAAACATACGCACATACATGCATGCACTCACACGTTTGCTCCAACTCATATATTCTCTCACATACACATATATGTGCACGCACATATACATGCACACCCACATACCACACATACACACAAACACACACACATGCTCATACACATACAAACACACATACATATGTATACACACACACACTCATGGGTGCATGTGCATACACACATGCACAAACATGCACACACACATATTTATCATACCATGCACATGTATGCATGGACACACATACCACTCATACATGCTCATGCACACACACACACACACACACATACATACACATGCATAAATCACAAACACACATCTGGAAACCATATAATAAAACAGCATGAGGCATTGGTGCCTGGCTAGTCTCTCTGTCATAAATGTCTGGTATGCGTCTAGTAAGCAATATATAAATGGAAAATGGGAGTTCAAAGGTTCCAAGGAAAGTAACATGGAGGTAAAAATGCTACTTATCTCTGTCTGATCATGTATGCACTGCACATGTAAATAGAAAAAAATCACACTCTGCCTCATATGCACAACTATCACACATCAACCTTAATTTTTTTCTTTTTAAAAAGGTTTTATTTTTTATGTGTATGGATGTTTTACTTGTATTAATGTATGTATGTATGTATGTATGTATGTATGTATATGTACCATGTGCATGCCTGGTGCCCTTGAACTTCTGGACCTGGAGTTACAGACAGTTGTGAGCTGCCACATTGATTCTGGGAATCTAGTCCAGGCCCAAGTCTCACTTTTTAATATGTTATTTTTATGTGTGTGTGTGTGTGTGTGTGTGTGTGTGTGTATGTGTGGTGTATTATATGTATATGCAGTGCCTAAGGTGTCTAGTCGAGAATGTCAGATTGTCTGGAGCTAGAGTAGGAGGTGGCTGTGAGCTGCCCTGTGGGAATTGAAAGAAAGCAGGTCCTCTGGAGGAGCAGCACATGCTTTTGACCACTGAGCCATCTCTCCAGTACCTTAATCAAATTCTTGAACATGGAGAAAGGAAGAATGCAGCCTGCTTTGGTGTGATCATTACACACTACATACATGTACCAACATTACCATGTTGTATATAAACACTAGTATTCACAGTTGAAGTAGAGATTCATTTTTGAAGCTGCAGAGGTTTGAGAAAGAATGTGGGAGGGAGTGCTGAATGTTTGTAGAAAAAAAAAATCTATGAAGGAGCAATACTTGGAACATGTGAAATCCTGAGGTGCTAAGACACCAGGAAGGGATGCCACACAGCTCAGTGGCAGCAGCTGGTGTTTGGTGTAACTGGAGACCAAATAGCAAATAAGGTCCTTTCTAAATGCGCTAAAGACATACAGAGGGGAAGGGGCTATAAGGAAAGTTTATTTTAATAAACAAAATGTATGGACTTGTATGACTGAGAAGTATAGGCAAAGACAAGGGAGAGAGAGCTCTCGCTCACAGTGCGGCCCCACACACCATGTTGTAGGGATGTTGGGCATCAGCAGCCAGCGGTGCTGAGGGCATCCTGAGCCCCAGACACCCTCATTTGTGTTTAAAATGACGCCAAGATCTCTGGTTAGTGTGCACAAGGCAACAGGCACAGCTTGTCCCTCACAGCATTGTGGGTCAAAGGAAATGCTGAAATAGCATTCATTGCCCTAGACTGCTTTCTGTTGCTATGCTAAACTTAAAATAAAATATTAAAGGTGAGACTTGAGCCTGAACTAGATTCCCAGAATCAATGTGGCAGCTCACAACTGTCTGTAACTCCAGGTTCAGATGTATCCTGACCAAAAGCAATTTAGGGGAAGAAAGAGTTTATTTGGCTTAGCCTTCCAGGTTTCAGCCAACACTGGTTAGAAACGCAGGCAGGAACTTGACGCAGAAACCATAGAAGAAAGCTGCTTGCCAACTCACCTGCTGGCTCATGCTCAGGCTGGGCTGGGGATGGTGCCACCCACAGCAGGCTGGGCCAGGGATGGTGCCGCCCACAGCAGGCTGGGCCAGGGATGGTGCCGCCCACAGCAGGCTGACAACAGGCTCAGCCAGGGATGGTGCCGCCCACAACAGGCTGGGCCAGGGATGGTGCCGCCCACAGCAGGCTGGGCCAGGGATGGTGCTGCCCTAAGTAAGCTGGGCCAGGGATGGTGCCGCCCTCAGTAAGCTGGGCTTTCCCCACAGTAAATACCAATCCAGACAGCCCCCCCCCCCCCAGAACTGCTACAGGCCAGTCTGATCAGGGCAGTCCTTCAGTTGAGGCTCCATTTTCAAGCAACTCCAAACTGTGTCAAGAAGTTATAGCTAAGGATGCATGTCACCTGGGAAGTATGTAAAGGAGTCCCGAAGGAATATTCCAGCGGGGTGCAGTTCAACTAGTGGAAAACAGAGTACAAAAAAAGAGAAAAGAGGAGGAGGGGGAAGAGGGGGAAGGAGGGGGGAGGAGGAAAAGGAGGAGGAAGAAGAAGAAAGGAGGAAGAGGACTTTACAAGGTATAACAGAATTACATGTCCAAAAACATTGCATTCTAAAGGCAAATTTTACACACAGCAACACTAAAAGCAGTTCAATATAACTATCATACATGTGTGTGAAAAGCAAAATGAATGCCAGTAAGGTGGCTGAGTGCAAAGGTCTCAATGGAGTTACATCTGCCATCTTCTCCCTCTGGGGAGGAAGGAAGAGAATTGCCATCATTTTGGTGCCAAGACAGGATACCCACAGGCAAACAAAACAAACAACAAAACAAAACAAAACCCAACAATTTAGAGTTATGGAGACTAAAGTATATCGCACTGATACTGATCCCCCAGTAAGAGCCATTTTGCCTAATTTTACCACAGATCTCATCATGGTGGTATCACACTGGAAGCCAAAGAGAAAGTAACCCTCACAGGCCTGTCTATGGGCTCCCTGGGTACTGACACAGACTTTCTGAGAGGTGCTCACTGTAAAGGCTCAGCTCCTGACACCAGCCCCTCCATGAGCCTTCGTGGGTGTGTGAGATGATTGTCCTGTTCTTGTGTCAAAGTGTCCAACAGAAGTAGTTTAGGGGAGCTCATTTTAGCTCACAGTTTCAGGGAGCAGTCCACCATGGCATGAGCAGAGGTGGCTCCGCATACTGCGTGCACTCAGGAAGCAGAGCGATGGTGGCTGGCTCTGAGCTCACCTTCCCCCTTTTGTTTAGTCTGGGACCCCTGCCTGTGGCATGGTGCTGCTTCATCTTAATCTAACCTAGATGTTCACAGGCAGGGATTTGTTTCCGTGGCATCTTTAATGCCAACAAACTGACAATCACCAGTAGCCATGGTGGGACAAGCCACATCAGAGCTATAGAAGAAACTGTAATGGTGAAAAGACTCAAAGGGGCTTCTTAAAAAAACTCACATAGCATTTCATATTTAAAACAATCTGGATGGGAGAGTTGTGTGACATTTAGAAGTGTATCGTGTCTGGAGACATGTCACGGTTTTCTGTGCTTTCGTGGACGGGTGCGATCACATGTCTGTGGAACGAGTCAGGTGAGGCAGTTAGAGCTGAAGAGAAAGCTTGGGCCAGACGAAAGCACGGGCACCCAGATGAGCCAGGACCAGCGTCTGGTAATCTGCTGTGGCATCACAGAGCACCCCAATACCATGGCAGCGAGTCGGCCTGGCGGTTCTGCTAGGATGGCCTGAACTGGCCAACTCCATCGAAGCTTTGTAGGAAGGTTCATCTGCTCTGGCTCCGACAGCTCAGCTATTCTCTTCAGGACTTTATCTTTCCAGCCAGATTCCTTTATCCACAGCAGAACACAGGCAGGGCAAAAGGACACCAGCCCTCCCTCCCCTCACCCCCCATACAGAAGCGCTCGTCTGGATCATGGCTGCTTATGGCACAGTGTAGACAGAGCGAACACACATGATTGGCCATATAATCAATGTACTCCACACCTGCCCCAGCCATCACAAAATAAACAGCACAGTATTGTGGAGTCATAGGGGATGGAGGGAAAGTGGCTAGCTGTAAGAGCCAATAAAGAGCCCTGGGGGATACGAAGGTGCAGCTTCCACAGACTGAGCTTGGATGGTGTACCCTACTGTAAGTCAAGAACTATTACAGAGGGGCGAAAGGTTCTGTTTTTAACAAGGTGCCAAAAACACCAACCGTAAAATAAAGGATCAATAAACTCAATTACATTAAAATTATGAGCGTTTACCAAAAGATACCACAGAGAACACCGAAAGTCAGGCTTGGTGCAGAATAAAATAAACCACCACTAAGGGCAAGATCAGGATCAAGAAAGGCAGGGATGACAGGGATACCCTGTGTTGTGGCTGTGGGGAGGTTCATAGCCCATCCGAATCCACAGTGAATGAATGGCCTTTAAACATGAAATCTAAGTCAGGTGACACCTTCCAGAGCTAGGACCAATGGCATCGAGGCTGGGGCTGGAAAGCAGTGGACAGTGCTTGCTTAGCATAACCTGGAGCCTGTGTTCTGTCCCGGATCCTATACAAGAGAAGAAATTGGCCAAGAAACATGTATGAAGACATCCACCCTTGTTACCAAATTAGCATCACAAAGAAACACCAACACACAGTGGTTTGCTGGTAAAGATGTGTGTGTGATGCAGAGTCTGGACAGAGAACTTTCCCAGTAGCAGGTCACAGATACTTCAAGTACCTGCCAGCCACAGTGTCAATAGTACAGGTATGTCGCAGGAATATACACCAGCAAGGTGAATAGAGCAGGCAAATGGTTGGCTGAAAGCAAGCCATAGAGAACACACGCAGCCTGGCCTCCTCCTCTGAAGCTCCCCATGCTAGGATGTGCACATGGTGTCGAATTAATGAATACAAGCAAGATAAGTGTGATCAGAAGTCAGGGTAGCACTGACCTGGAGGGAGGAAGCGGCCTGTGCCTGGGGCGGTGCTGAGACATGATGGCTGGACCAGGTATATTTTCTTAGCCTGTGTGATAATGAAGTTATATTTTTTATAACTATGACCAGAAAGGCAGGTGGCTCAGAGCATAACAGCACTTGCTGAGCAGTGCTTAGATAGAGCATAGGAACTGGGTGCAGAGAAGACCTGAAGTGTTGTGGAGGCTCAGAGGAGAATCAGGGATTTGATGCAGTCTTTATGAGCAATGACAGGGATAGAAAGATGGAGAGGTGACCTCCAGACTTCCTGCCCTGTTCACAGGGCTCACAGTGCCACTCACACACATGGTTTTGTTAAGGGAAATTGGTCATCCTCAGCTTCTTCACTTCATGTCATGCATCTGTGACATTCAGCAGAGCCAGTGGGCACCCAGGCCAGAGAAGACTTTTGAGCCAGAAATGGGGAATTCACAGGAGTCTGCTTGCACCTCTGCCGGCAGAATGGTGGGCCTTGTGAAGGCTGAAAGAGGTGCTTTGAGTTTAAGACATCCAGATCTAATGCAGCCTCACTAGAACTGCCCAGATCAGGGTGTGTGTGAGTGAGATGAGCGTGCTCCTTGATAGTGTACAGGAGCTTCTTCACCCATCCAGAGGCTCACAGACGAGACCCAGAGACCAGAAGTTAGGGATCAAGGGAAAGGCACAGGCTTGGTTTTTCAATGTAAGTTTTATGTTAAGTTTTCATAAGTGATGGAGCCAGGGGTCCTGCAGACTTCATGCTCTGGGGGAGGAGAGAGAGGGGAAAAAGGGAGAGAGGGGCAAGGAAGGGTGGAGGAGGAAGAGAGGGAGGATGGAGGAGAGGAAGGAAGAAGAGGAGAAGAGGAGAATATAGAGGGAGAAGGTAGGGGGATGAGAAAGAAAAGGAGAGGAAGAAGAGAGAAAAGAATAGGAGGTGACAGAAGGAAGAGATAGGAAAGGAACAGGAAGGAAAGAGTAGGAGGGAGAAGATGGGGTAGGAGAGGAGAGGGAGGAGATAGGGAAGGAGAGGAGAGGGAGAAGATAGGGAAGGAGAGGAGAGGGAGGAGGTGGGGTAGGAGAGGAGAGGGAGGAGATGGGGTAGGAGAGGAGAGGGAGGAGATAGAGAAGGAGAGGAGAGGGAGAAGATAGGGAAGGAGAGGAGAGGGAGGAGATAGGGAAGGAGAGGAGAGGGAGAAGATAGGGAAGGAGAG
>NW_022196900.1:112507867-112532731 GCF_008632895.1 Mastomys coucha
AGAGGAGAGGGAGGAGATGGGGTAGGAGAGGAGAGGGAGGAGGTGGGGTAGGAGAGGAGAGGGAGGAGATGGGGAAGGAGAGGAGAGGGAGGAGATGGGGATGAAGATGAGCAAGGCAGGGGATGAAGAGGAGATGGTCAGGTGAGGTCTCTATCCATGTCATTCGAGATGAGATATTCTTTCCTCTGACTGCAGGAGGACCCTCTACCCTGAGGATCTCACTCCCTGCTTTGGGGAAGATGAGGAAACTCTCTCCAGGCACTGTGACCTCTTTACGATCAGTTGGCTTCTGTTTTCCTGAATGCCAGAGGGGTTGTGTTTGTGGAAAGCATACTCTGATATCCACCCATGTGAAAGTGTGCAGTTAGGGAGAGAGCCTGGCTCTCCTCCCTGTTGTCACCCACTCAAGGCCCTACCCTGCATCTCCAGCAGGAGAACTCATCCAAGCCTGTGGAATGGAATGACTGACTGCGAAGCAGGCATCCCAGAGTTCTTAGCTGGAGACTAATCCAGTGACATCATTCATCTCAAGTTCCTGCAGCTGTCTTTGAAGTAGGCACACGGAAGCTGAGGCTCGGGATCCCAGACAGCTCGTTCATTATGTGAGCATTGTTCTGCGCGGCTCTATAATCAGGAGAGGAGACATTTCACAACACGCTGGGAACTAATTGCATTAGATCATGTGGGAAAATGAGAGACCCATCGCACTGAGGGTCTCTCACCCATGAGGGTTGGACACCTGCGGGAGGCTTCTAACAAGTATCATTGAGGGAGGAGGTGGCAGGCACAGGGGCCCAGATTGGAGTCCAAACTCCAACAGTTGCTGCTCAAGCACCATCCAAGGCTGGGCAGGTGGGTCACAGTAGGGAGGACTCCTCTGGCCCAGTACCTCACACTGGGCTGTGTCAGGGGCAAGCCACACCCCAGAACTGTTTTTAATTGAAGCCTTTCTTCCAATTTCTGCTCTCTTCTAGAATGACGTATACCCTGGCCATCAACGTCCCCAATGTGCAATGGTGACTGGGAACTTTGTGGCAGCAGATGTGGCCTCAGAACGTCCCAAGGGCACGGTGATCCTTTGCACACCTGAGCTCCCCCTCTGACGTTTTAGGCTTTTATTTTGCATGTATTTATTTCCTTCCCGTCTCTGTAGTACGTACCCAGGCACGCTGCTGTGAGCATGTGCAGTCAGAGGACAGCTTGCAGGGTTTGGCTCTCTCCTTCCACCGGGTGGGTCCTGGGGATTGAACTCGGGGCCTTCTGATCTTGACAGCAAGTGCCTTTCATTACTGAACCATCGCTCTGCCTCCTCCCATGTTTATTTTCCATCTCTTTCTGAAGCTCCACCCAGTAATTAAGCATGAGTCTCTGAAACAATCAGGGATGGTCCCAGAGTATCCATCGCTGGTTCTCAGGGATGGTCCCAGAGTATCCATCGCTGGTTCTCAGGGATGGTCCCAGAGTATCCATCGCTGGTTCTCAGGTTGCCAAGCGTGGAAGTGGGATCCAGACAAGCTAGAGCATGCTTTCTTTGCCCGACCATCTTTCTTGCTAATCAATCAATTACATAGCACACACTCTAGAACCACTGGGCAGAGTCCTGTGCTGCTTGCCAGGAATGCTCTGCCAACATAGCCACAAGCTAGGGCTCCCTGGAGGACTGTGTCCGGCGTAGCCATGAGCGTCAGAGCTACCAACTCTACAAGCATGTTAGGGTATGTTTCTAGTATGTTGTGTGTACGTGTGTACACTCCCTTGTGAGGACATGTGCACAGGTCAGAGGTTGATATCAGGTAACTTTTCAGTCACTCCTACCCCCCATTGTACTGTCTGACTCAGGGTCTGTCTCCTTAGGAGAGAAGCTCACTGATTGGCTAGACTGGCTGGCCAGTGAGCATCAGAGATCTGTCTCTTTTATGTGTGGGCAGGGATTTGAATTCAGGTCCTCATGTTTGCACAGCCAATGCTCTTCCCCACCAAGCCAGCTTCCCCAGCTCTGGCTATGGTTTGCTTAAAGCAGTCAAGGCTCAGTTCCCTTGATTGACACATGATATTCCTTTCAACATTCAGTCCTATGTCGTGCCCACTTGCCAGATAGATTAAACTGAGACCCACAATGCTCCAGGAACTGTCCCAGACACCTTGAGGTAGAGCCACACTAAAACCCCAGCCTCTGAAATGTACACACCCTTCCCTAGGGAGGCAGCTCTGTGTGGTATGCACCTGTTGCCCCCAAACCTTCCAAACATAAAACGCAGGTGCATCTTGAAGGAAGAAGGGCACAAAATGGGTCAAGTGTCCTTTAAGTTCAGTGCCAAGTGGTCATCAGGATTTCTTAGATCGGAAAGGGTTTCCTGCGCTGAGTTCCTCACTGGGAGCTCTTTATCTGAAGCGAATGGGGAGGGTGCCGCCCTCCAAGAGAATCAAGGCTCCATCCCTCTGTTTGATGCTGTGGAGGAGGCTGGAGATGTAAATTGTTGAGCACTGGGTGTGCACAGGCAAGGAAACAGACGCAATAGCAATTTGGGACGGGCGCAGATTAGCCTGCAGGCTGTTCTAGTTCCTCTTCTGAGGCTCGCACAGAGAGGTTTATATGGTGGTGTCTCCGCTTTTTTATATTATATCCATTTGTCCTCAATTACAGCGGCCTGTCTGCAGGGTATGCCAGAGAGGGGAAGCTGAGCTGGGAATGCTTTCACATACAAACTGTGCAGCTTGGAAGGGGAAGCGATCTAGGATAGGACTGAGTGCCTCCCCAGAGCCCTACAGGGAGCAGTTGTCCTTAGGAACGGAGTCTAGGCCCAGAAAAAAGATGAAGCGGTGGGACTGAGAAACAGAACCGATGGCTGCTTTTTGTTCGGTTGGTTTTAATTCTATGCCTGTAGACTAGATCACAGATTAACCCCAGAATCAGAGCCTGGAAGGTTTACCCACATTTCAGTTGGTCATACCTACTCGGGAGAATGGAGGAGGTCCTGCTGCAAGCAGCAGAGTCAAGCAGAAGAAGAAGGAAAGTGCTTGTAATGTTCAGAGCTTTGATTTATTGCCACATTCAGGAATTAATTACAGCCTGAGGTCCCTAAAACAAAGGAGGAGAGAAAAACATGAACAGTATGGAAACAGAGACAACTGCCTCCGCCTAGGGAGCAATCCCTGGCCCTCAGAAGGGAAGCCACAGCACTCCACTGTGGGCAGCTCCCAGGCCAGACAGACACTCCACCTGGACCAAAACCAACAATATTTTTCCCTTGTTGTGTGTCTTGGCAGGAAGATCTCATTCTTTGAAGAGCTAGCTTATGGTTCCTTTGAAAGGAAGATTTTTGATCGGTGTCCGCTGACCTCTGCTCAGAGGAATCATAGCATGGCGGGATAGAGCACAACTAATAGGCCTGGGCTAACATTTAGGGGTAGAGGGTATATTCAATTCCACTTGCCCTGGGGCCAAAGGCTTAAAGGGCGATCTCCAGTGGGCCTCTCTCCTTAGTAAGCTCTCTAGGGTGGCAAAAGATGTCCTCCCACGGAGATGCCTGTAGGGCAAGACACAAGAGGGGAGTCAGAGATGTTTCAGAAGTGGGAGGATGAATTGGTTTTCTCTTGGTGGAATCTATAACATGTAGCAGCCTCCAGACCTCAGAGTTTCTATCTCTCCAGCTGGCTAATGTTCAGGGCTGGAACCCATGCGGGTTTGCTGATAAATTACTCCCCCTGTCCCCCAGTGCTCATGGAGACTACAGATGGTGGCTCACCCCAGGTCTGGAGCCAAGTCTATCTAGTTTCCTGTCCTGGAATGGCTGCATCAAGCTGGAGTTTATCCTTTGCTCCGGCATAGCATCTCAGGAACCATTCAGTCCTCAGGGGATCACTGGGGCCTGGAGGTTCTGTTCTGCAGAGTATAAGACACAGGCCAAGTGAGTTTATTAATTTGTGATTTATTCGTTTAATTTTACATGAGTGTCTGTATGTGTGCTGCATGCTTGTATGTGTGTCGTGCACATGCTTAGTGCACTTGGAGATCAGAAAAGGGCATCAGGTAACTTGGAACTAGAGGTGAAGGAAGTGGGTGTGGGCCATAACACAGGACCCAAACCTGGGTCTTCTACAAGAGCAGCAAGTGTTATTAACTGCTGATCCCTCGTCTCTGGGCCCTGCCACATGAGTTTAAATGACTTGTAGGTGATCAGTAGTCACGGTGGTAAAGTAAAAATCAGACTTACTGTGAGTCAGCAGATGAGCAGAGGACATGGACACAGGGAACTTAGGGCTGGGGGACTCAGGGGACTCCGGATGACACCAGGGAACAGCCTGGAGGCACATGTCAGGATGAAGTTGCAGGTCAGGTCATAGTCAAACACAGGTGCTTGAATGACCAGGGAGCTAGGGCTGAATGCTTAGACTATAGTGTGTAAGCCTGGCACACCCTGGGCAAATCTGGCACAGCCTGGGCAAGTGCTCTAGGGCTGGAGTTCTTTTGGGGAGCAATAGGAATTCAGGGCAGTATAGAGGGTGGGGCCGAGGTAACCAGTCCTGACCCAACAGGGAGGATTGCCTGTATTCAATTCCCCTTGTGCTGGGGCCAAAGTTTAAAGGCGAGCTGTAGCTATATAATGCTTGGCCTTTCTGCAGTCTTAAAAACACCAGGCCATGGGCAACACCCAGAAGTGTCTGGAGGAGGCGCTCACAGCCACCAGAAAGTGCAGGGTGGGTGACAGAGGGAGATCTCATTCTGATCTGCCCCAAGCCTTGGCCACTCTGTCTTCATCCCGAGAACAAAAAGCCTCCAGAGCTAATATCTCCCATCCCTCCTTCCTCACTTCCTGCCAAAGAGTCTCATTCCACCCCTGTGCCCTGGGGACACCACGGTGCCAGGCATTGTCAAGCTGTTCTTGGTAGAAGGAGACAATTCAGATCCTGCTGGGGACAAAGATGTCGTGGGGCCCCAGCTGTGTGGAATGTTCCCTGGCCTCTGGGAAGAGGTGAGACAAAGAGAAGCCAGCAGGTCTGAGACCTCTCAGTCCACTGTCTAAGGTCACTTAAAAACACCCATAATTATACAATACACACACACACACACACACATACACACACACACACACACACACACACACACACACACACACACGTAAGGAAGGGGGGAACTGTGAAAGAAACAGAGTCAAAGACAAGCGGAGAGCAGCCTTCCCCAGGGCAGACCCACTCACCACACAGCAGAAGCTGGCCCATGGATGCCATGGGACTGGCTTGCCTCCGGAGATGGGCCCTAGTCTGTCCTCACGTAGAAATGTAAGAAACTGATCTAGACTCTGGCTCCTTGATCCCATTCTAATTAGAAAGCTAACCCTAGTTCAGAGACAGCTGCCACTCAAACCTGAGCTCCTTCCCAGTGATTTCCCATGAGTGAGCAGAACTCTGCTGAGGCTGTGAGATCCCACAAGCCCCTGATGAATCCAATACCGCCCCACCCACACCACCACAGAAATGTGGAAGGGGTTGTCCCTGCTTCCTGGAGAAGTCTGTACACTAGTATACTGGCTGGTTTCATGTGTCAAGTTGACACAAGCTGGAGTTATCACAGAGAAAGGAGCCTCCCTTGAGGAAATGCCTCCAGGAGATCCAGCTGTAAGGCATCTTTTCAATTAGTGATCAAGGGTGGGAGGACCCAGCCCATGGTGGGTGGTGCCATTCCTGGGCTGATGGTCTTTGAAAGCAAACTGAGCAAGCCAAGGGAAGCAAACCAGTAAGCACCAGTAAGCAACGTCCCTCCATGGCCTCTGTATCAGCTCCTGCTTCCTGACCTACTTGAGTTCCAGTCCTGACTTCCTTTGGTGATGAACAGCAGTGTGGAAGTGTAAGCTGAATAAACCCTTTCCTCCCCAACTTGTTTCTTGGTCATGATGTTTTGTGCAGGAGTACAAACCCTGACTAAGACAACTGGGTTTCCAACACCAACACCAACCATCTGTGATGGCTGACAAGGGGTAGCAAGACAAGGGATGGGATGGGCAAGTGGTAGCATACTCCTTTAATCCCAGCACTTGGGAGGCAGAGGTAGGCAGATTTCTGAGTTCGAGGCCAGCCTGTTCCACAGAGTGAGTTCCAGGACAGCCAGAGCTACACAGAGAAGCCCTGTCTGAAGGGGGGGGGGGAAGAGCGGGAGAGAGAGAGAAAGAGAGAGAGAGAGAGAGAGAGAGAGAGAGAGGGAGAGAGGGAGAGAGAGAGAGAGAGAGAGAGGCATATTAAATATAAAGGGGGTGTGTGTGTCTTTCATTCGTGAATCCAAAGCTCTTAGGCGGGTGCAGTCCCTCCCTCCCTGCCAGGATCGTAGAGCGAATTTATACTTTTCCACTACACCCCACCACCTGGGGACCAAGTGTTTAAATACATGAGCCTATGGAGGACGTTTCTCATCAAACCACAGCCTACAACCAGGATGCTACACGGGAGTGAGCAATAACATTAGTTTCTTTTGATGTCTGTGATCAAATACCATAACCAAGGCAATGTACGCAAGAAAAAAATTATTTGGAGTTTATGGTTCCAGGAGGAGAGGCCTTATGGTGTGTGTGTGGTGGGGGGCATGATAGCAGGCAGGAAGCTGAGAGCTCACAGTATGACCACAAGCATGAAGCAGAGAGAATAAACCAGCGGTGATACAAGGCACCGTCTGAGAGTGCTCTGCCAGGGACACACTTCCTCCAGTAAGACAGCCAAACCTCCCCAAGCAGTGTCACCAACTGGAGAGGATGAAGACGTGCTCAAATACTCTAGCTTGTGGGGGTCGTTTCCCACTTCCACCAGCACAAGCCCCCAGTTAGAAACTAGAACGCCAGAGCCCAGGGATACACTAGAGTGGTGTGAAGCACGTGTTTGACTTGAACTACTAAACAAGCATTATCCGATAATTATCTCCTAATGATATGTCCTTCCACCTGTCGCCCCACGCGATAATTAACCATGGCATCTATACAGCCCCGAGAGGGTATTTTGAGACTAGAAGAACCAGAAGGCAAATCGACAAGGATAAATTTGTAGTCAGATCAGGAGCCTCAGTCAAAGGGCTTGAACGGGCCCCACGTAAAACATGATTTGTGCATCTTCAGGGGTCAAAGGTACAGGCCCCAGGCAGTGGATTGAAGCTACTATTAAATCTAAGCTGTGCGTGCACTCCCTGGCTACAGTGGAATCTTTAAAATCTGCTCTAAGGAGATATGGAATATTCAAGCATTCCACTGTGTTAGCTCCTCTGTTGGAGTCTCTCTGCTCCCTTCTGAGTGCTTGTTTCTTGCCAAGTGTACAGCCCGAGCTTGTGAATCAGCAGGCCAGAAGGAGGGCCAGCCTATGCAGTAGGTATTTGTCTAGAAAACCATGGGTTCAATTTAGCCCATTGCCCAGAAAAAAAAGAAAATTTTCCAGGCCCTTACTTTTTATATGTCATTTCCCTTTACAAATACAGGCTTGTATAGGAGGCAATTAAAACCCTTTCTAAGTTGTTTGTGCAAGAAAATGAATTGGTGCCTTTTTATTTCAATGTAAATAAAATGAGCTGTAATAACCCCCAATTAGCACATTAAAATAAGTTGAAGATTTGTTTTATCATTTCATTGCAGAGGGAAAAAAAGAGGCAGCAATGGGAACCTTATATTAGTGACAAAGCAGGACCAGTTGTTTGCCTTGAAGAGCAGAGGGAATCTAATTTAAAACTCTCTGCGAATCTTTGATAATTAATTTCACACCAAACATGCCATTAGAAGGGTTATAAAACATCTGATAGTTTACAGAAAAGCCAAACCAATGATTTTCCCCCAAACAAGAATGCCAACGCCCGGCTTTAATAAGCACGAGGAGACACGGTGGCGGAGACACGGTGGCGGCAAGGAGAAAGTTTTCTTCTGCTTTCTTTTATTTCTTCCAAAGTTGGTGGCTGCGGGGGTGGATTCGAACCTTATCAAGGAACGGAATAATTAAAACCTTTTTGATGATAAATGTGGGACAAGATTGTGGAATAATCAGAAATGTCAGGCAAGCATACGGTGGTTACATGCAGATGTGTGTGTGTGTGTGTGTGTGTGTGTGTGTGTGCTAGTTTGTGGGTGAAGGGTAGATGTGCACTGTACCAGTTTATGCAGTGTTGTTGGATGACTGTGATTTCTCTGTGTGTGTATGTGTGTGTGTGCATGCATGCCTGTGTGTAGTGTATATGTGCAAGCCTGTTTGTGTATGTATGAATGTATGTGTGTAGTGTGTATGCATGCATGTGTGTGTGCATGCCTATATGTATGTAGTGTGTGTGTGCATGTCTGTGTGTAGCACATGTGTGTGCATGCCTATGTGTGTGCATGGCTGTATGTATGTAGTGTGTGTGGGTGCATACCTGTATGCATGCATGCCTGTGTGTATGAAGTATGTGTATGTACATGCCTGTGTATGTGCAGTCCTTTATGTGACTTCTCTGTGTGTGTGTGCATGCCTATGTGTGTGAAGTGTGTGTGTGTATGCATGCCTGTATGTGACTTCTCTGTGTGTGTGTACATGCTTGTGTGTGTGCATATGTATATGTGTGTGTACATGTCTGTGTGCATGTGTGTATAAGTTGTATGCATATATTTAGTGTGTGTGTGTGCATGCCTGTATTTGTGTAGTATATGTGCATGCCTGTGTGTGCATGTGTGTGTATGCATGTCTCTGTGTTTTATGTGTATGGCCAAGTGTGACAAGTGTGAGCAAAGCCAGGGCTCTGGCATAAAGTTGAGAGACAGAGCAAGTGTGGGCTAGGGAGGTGGCATTATGGGTACAGGGGTTTCCACACAAGTGTGACAGTATGTTTTACTTTGCTTTCTGTTGCTGTGATAAACAACTATGGCCAAAAGGAACCTGAGGAGGAGAGGACCTGTTTGCCATACATGTCCTGAGCACAGTCAGTCTTTGAGGGAAGTCAGGGCCAGAACTCAAGTTGGAAACCTGGAGGCAGGAACTGAAGTAGAGTCGATAGATAAACACTGCATTGGCTGGCTTCCACAGTCTGCTAACTCAACCTGCTTTCTTATCCAGCTCAGGGCCATCTGCCCAGGCTTGGCACCACCCACAAGGACCATGGCCTTGTCATGTTGTTCACCAAGAAAGTATCCCACAGGCTTGCCTACTGACCAATCTGATGGAGACATTTCCTCAACTGTGACCTTCTTCCCAGAAGTCCCCAACTTGTATCAAGCTGACAAAAATAAGAACTAAACCTAAAGAGTCCATGAGGGGGAAGGGGAGTTCAGATTCCCAGAACTCTTATTTTTTTTAAAAAGCCACACCTGGTCACACACACACATCTATAATCCCAGCCCTCTGGGGGATAATAGGAAGAGAGGACAAGGGGACCCCAGAAGCTTGCCGGCCAGTGAGCTTAGTGTATGCAGTGGTAATGAGACCATGTCTGCAAAGATGGAAGAGAGAGGACACCTGAAGTTGCTCTATGACCTCACACACTCCCTGTGGAACCTTCACACACACCCACCCACACACACACACACACACACAGGCACACACACCACATATTTTGTTTTTGATTTTTTTTAAAGATTTATTTATTTATTTTATGTGTATGAGTACACTGTAGCTGTACAGATGGCCGTGAGCCATCATGTGTGTGGCTGCTGGGAACTGAACTCAGGACCTCTGCTCGCTCCAACTTAATACACTGTAGCTGTCTTCAGACACACCAGAAGAGGGCGTCAGATCTCATTACAGGTGGTTGTGAGCCACCATGTGGTTGCTGGGATCTGAACTCAAGACCTTCAGAAGAGCAGTCAGTGCTTTTACCTGCTGAGCCATCTCGCCAGCCCTTTGTTTTTGATTTTTTAATGAATCAAGGCATGAGTGAGATATTGTGTTGGATAAGTGCCAAGATGACTATTTCATTGGTGTTAACAGGCTAAATTACCGCCATACAATACTGTCCAGTAGAGCTGAGGCTTCATGTGTGATGCCTCTGGGTCAGTTCACCTGCACCTCATGTTTGTTGTCCTAAGTATAGGTATGTAAAACAGTGCACTAATCACACATATGTGTTGCAAATCAACGAGTCTTTGGCTGTACCAGTTTGTGCTCCCAGCATAACCTGCCCAGGAGCTATCTTGGATCTGAGAATGGAAAACACACACACACACACACACACACACACACACACACACACAGAGCAATTAATTTTAAAATATCTTGGCTAACTCAAATGTTGGGCACCCTGAAACTTTCCTCTGCTAACCCAGGACCAATCAGAGATGAGACCAATGGCCACTTACCGGAAGTCTCACATGGTTGACTTTATCTCCTGCAGCTAATGTGTCCCCTTCTTCTCCAGTTCTCCTGATTCTCCTCCTACCCCGTGTCCAGCCATTAGCTGCTGGCATCTTTATTGATAGATCAAAAGCCAATATGAGACAAGGACCTTCAACATCTGGACATGCAGATTCAAAACTTTAGCACCAATCTCCAATACGTATGTGGTCCTGAGTTGTAATACAGTGTAGTAATCACATGTATGTGGTCCTAAGTATATGCCTTAGTCAGGGCTTCCATTCTTGCACAAAACATCATGACCAAGAAGCAAGTTAGGAGGACAGGGTTTATTCAGCTTACACTCTCACATTGCTGTTCATCACCAAAGGAAGTCAGGACAGGAACTCACACAGGGCAGGAACCTGGAGGCAGGAGCTGATGCAGAAGTCATGGAGGGGTGTTGCTTACTGGATTGCTCAGCTTGCTTTCTTATAGAACCCAGGACTACCAGCCCAGGCAGGGATGGCACCACCCACAGTGGGCTGGGCCCTCCTCTATTGATCACTAATTGAGAAAATGCCTTACAGCTGGATCTCATGGAGTCATATCCTCAAGGGAGGCGGCTCCTTTCTCTGTGATAACTCCAGCATGTGTCAAGTTGACACACAAACCCAGCCAGTACAGTCTAGGTATGTATTGCAGTGAGGTAATCACACATATGTGGTCCAACATATAGGTATGTAATTCAGTGTGATAATCTCTGCAGTCAGCACACACATGTGGATTCTATGCTGCACAGTTTGTTTCTCAACAAAACAGAGAAAAGTGAAATGACCAGAATAGAGACAATGGCATGACTATCCAGTAGCATCACATGATGATCCAATGATATCACATGATGATCCAGTGACATCACATGATGATCCAATGGCATTGCATGATGATTCAATGATATGACATGATGATCCGATGGCATTGAATGATGATTCAGTGATATCACATGATGATCCAGTGACATTACATGATGATCCAATGGCACTGCATGATTCAATATCTCATGATGATCCAATGGCATTGCATGATGATTCAATGATATCTCATGATGATCCAGTAGCATTGCATGGTAATCCAATGACATCACATGATATTCTAAAGGTATTACTCAAGCTGACTGTGCCCATCAGTGTGCATTCTCTCTCTCCCTCTCCCTCCCCCTCCCCTTTTCCCTCTTCTTCTCTCTTTCTCCCTCTCCTTCCCTCATTCTGCTGCATTCATGACCATCCAACTGAGCAGCAGGTGTGTTACCCCTCAGAGATGCCTCCTGTCTACCCACATCCAAGAAAATGCCCACCTTTGATGGCCTGTCTCTGTGCCAGGTCGCACAAGATCTTTCTCCATGATATCAAAGCATCTACTGTAAGTAGGGGAGGCATGGACGGGATGGGGGGTGCCTGCAGAGCACTGAACAAGCAGACAGGAGCACATCAGGAGCAAGACTCGGCTTGCTGCTTCCTAAGGACCTGGCTGGTGTAGATGCCAGCCTCAGCAGATTCCTGCTCCTGCGGAGAAGTCACTGGAGCTGTGGGATCAGCAGAATCAAGGTGCAGTGCTCCCAGTGGTGAAGCCAGGGTACCCCCTGAGAGGCTGAGCTCCAGAGGCCTCACCCTGCTGCGTTCCTCTGTCTCTTGCTAGTCATGGATGAGAACTCCCAGGGCAGAGAGTGGAGGGTAAGGTGGGCCCTGTAGCAGGTGGACCTGTGCAGTGCACCTTCCACCCCACTTCTGTCACCCTTAGCAGATGTCTAGACCCATAGCCAGGCGCACCTTCAAAGTCTTCAATGCTTCGACAGCCCGAGGCCTTGTGCAGTTAACCACAGATGCTGTGAGTTTGTGCATGCCCCATCAGCTGTCCTGCACAACAAGGCCTGCAGAAGAACCAGCCAGTCAAAACTGCAGCACGGGCTGGGGAAAGAGCCGCTGTGGAGAGCTATGTGCAAGTGACTGCTTCTAAGGGAGAAGGGGCGGCAGACAGTTCACCCACGCCCCCTGGACAGCACCGCACCCACAGGAATAGTGCTAATTGGACTCAAGGTTTTTGAAAACAAAAGTGAGGGGTCATGAGGTTGGCAGGGTAGCAACAGCAACGGAGAAGCTAGATGGAGGTGGTGGTGAGTGGCGATGAAAAAAAATGCATTGTGCAGGCTGGAGAGATGGCTCAGCAGATAAGAGCACTGACTGCTCTTCCAGAGGTCCTGAGTTCAAATCCCAGCAACCAAAGGGTGGCTCACAACCATCTGTAATGGGATCTGATGCCCTCATCTGGTGTGTCTGAAGACAGCTACAGTGTCCTTACATATAAAATAAATAAATAAATAAATAAATCTTTTTTAAAAAAATGCATTGTGCAATGTATAAAAGTTTCAGTGGTAGAAATATTCAAATGAAGAAACTGGCAGAGCCTCTATCAGCCACATCTTTAGGCTGAAGCCCCCCCTGATTCCGTCCCCGGGTTCCACTTCCCAGTCCCGCCCCCTGGGTCCCGCCCCTGGGCTCATCTCTGGCCCCGCCTCCAGGGCCCACACCCTGGTCCTGCCTCCTGGTCCCGCCCTGCTGGTTTCTCTCTATTTGTCTTCTGCCACTCCAGGCCATCCTAGTGACCTTAAGTATGGCACGCACCCAGAGAGCAGATAAAGACCAGTGCAGACTAGTCTGTGGCTGGAAGAACCATACCCAGAGGTTTGACACACTGTAGTCTCTGTTTAGAGGCTGCTTCGTGCAGGCCCCAGTGGGGAAGCAGGAAGTGAGCTCACCTCTCACTGGCATTTGGTGCTGTCCATCAACAATACAGCACTGTGGAGCTAGAGACTGCCCCAGTTCAGCATCAGCACCAGGGAGCAGGGGGTCACTGAAGGTCATTTTATTTTAGAACTGTAAAGAATATAGACAACCGCCAAGTTCACGACCTCATTTAGAATCAGGACATTGAAGACCCAGCGCCTGAGAGATCTCTCCAAATGAACATAGTGACTCACTCCATTTGGGTTTGGTGTCCGCTGAGTGACCCTGGAAGCGGTGGTTGCTTCCTGCCCTTCCTGCCTCCTGCTCACTGATGGCCTGCTTTGTTCCCCACTGGGGGAGAAGGTTTGGTGAAGCTGCAGTGGAGCACAGAGCTTGGGCCTGAGCTCATTGTCAACCTCCAGAGCCTCCCGAGCCTCTGGCCATCCATTGCTGGCCCCCTGAGTGGTTCTCAATCTTTATAAGCAAAGGAGGACTGGGATGAACTTACTTCTACTGGGGACTCTATGTAGGAAACAAAATACTTCACTGGAACCCATAGCAACCAGGAGCCATGATAACCTGGAGCACTGGACAGGTTCCCGAGAGTTAAGAACCAACGTAATGCATGCATACTACAGAAGGACATCTAATAGACTGTCCTAAACAATAGAGGTTGGGAAGTCCAGCGATGTCTCTTAGTCCATGAAGCTGGTGCCTCGGTGGTTTCAACACGCTGTCAAAAGCTGGCAGGTTCCCTGGAGAGTCACCAATATTGAGCTCAGGTTGGGAGTCTGAGGAGGCTTCCTCAGAGGTTGGAGTCTGAGGAGGCTTCCCCAGAGGTTGGAGTCTGAGGAGGCTTCCCTAGAGGTTGGAGTCTGAGGAGGATTCCCTGGAGGTTGGAGTCTGAGGAGGCTTTCCCGGAGGTTGGAGTCTGAGGAGGCTTCCCTGGAGGTTGGAGTCTGAGACGGCTTCCCCGGAGGTTGGAGTCTAAGGAGGCGTCCCCGGAGATTGGAGTCTGAGGAGGCAACCCCGGAGGTTGGAGTCTAAGGAGGCGTCCCCGGAGATTGGAGTCTGAGGAGGCGTCCCCGGAGGTTGGAGTCTGAGGAGGCTTCCTCGGAGGTTAGAGTCTGAGGAGGCTTCCCCGGAGGTTGAAGTCTGAGGAGGCTTCCTCAGAGGTTGGAGGGTGGTCTCTAGATGCTCTGCTTCTCCTTCCTATCTCTTCACATCCCGACCACTCTTTAGAGGATGTTGTCCACTTACAAAGTGTCTCTTCTTGCCTCAGCTAACCCTCTGTGGAAGTCTTTTCCCAAACCTGCCCGGGGATGCTCTCCTCAGTGACACCAAACGTAGTCCAGGTGTCCATCAGTGTTGTCCACCACACCAGGGAGGTCTCCAAATACTTCCATCTCCAGATCTGGAACAGGAAGACCTAGCAGCAGTAGGCAAGTCTTAATATGTGGGGTCCATCCCCAGATCCTGGTGATTTCCTGCACATGTGGGGTCCATCCCCAGACCCTGATGAGCTCCTGCATGTGTGGGGTCCATCCCTAGACCCTGGTGAGCTCCTGCACGTGCTAAGAGACCCCAGTGCCAGGAAAGCTTTAATCCTCTATGACCCCATGGTCTCTGTGTTGGCTACTTCTGTGTCGACTCAAAATAAGCTGGAGTCAGCAGAGGGAAGGGACCTCCATTTTAAAAATGTTTTCAAGAGTGGAGCATGGTGGCGCATGCCTTTAATCCCAGCACTTGGGAGACAGAGGCAGACAGATTTTTGAGTTCGAGGCCAGCATGGTCTACAGACTGACTTCCAGGACAGCCAGGGCTATACAGAGAAACCCTGTCTCAAAATATAAAAAAAAAAAAAAAAAAAGTTGGGCTGTAGACGAGCCTGTAGAACAATTTTCGTAATTAGTGATTGATCTAGGAGAGCCCAGCCCATTATGGGTGGCCCTGGGTTCTATGAAAAAGAAGGCTGAGCAAGCCACGAGGATGGAGCCAGTGAGCAACATCCCTCCATGTCCTCTGCATCTGCATCAGCTCCTGCCTCCAGGGTTCAGGTTTGCTTGAGTTCCTGATCTGACTTCCTCCAGTGACAGTGATTCAGAAACGTATGCCGAATGAATCTTTTCCACACCAAGATGCTTTGGGTCCTGGTGTTTCATCCCAGCAATAGCAACCTTTTTAGAGCCTTTGGATGAAGGCTATCCTGCTGGGGTCCTGTGGAGGCCACCATGTACTGGAAAAAAGTAGAGGAAAGGTGACTTAAGCCCTTCAGGAGGCTGCAGGGTGAGCACGAGCCTTGGGGGATTATATGGATGGGGTAGATACAGGAGAGAAGGCGCTTCAGAAGACAGGTGCATGCTGGGAAGGTGGAAGGCGGGTCTGGGCGCACAGGGTGGGGGAGTGGGGTTGAGGGAGAATGTGGGTGAACCTCCTGTGGCCACTGCAACAAACTACCGCCACTCATGCCGTGGGAAAACAACTCAATTTGCACTACTTTCTCTCCTGAAGCCAGAGTCCAAACTGGAACCTTCCAGGCCCCTCCCAGGCTCAGCAAGAGAGTCAATGCTGAGCTTCTTCTAGCTGAGGGGCGCGCTGACCTTCCTCTGCTCAGCCGTGGCTGTACCTCTGCCCTGTGGTCTCTTGCCTCCTCTTTCTGCCCCTGCCCTCTCCCTCTGCGCCCTGTATGAAGGCATGGGAGATAGAGGAAGATCTGAGAGCCCCATCCTCAAACACCTTTTCCCCAAATCAAGCCATACTTTCTGGAATTAGGGTCTGGCACCTGGAGACATTAATCCAGGCCAAGGTGTGTAGGCGGGACCAGGATCATGGGAATCGGGTGGGGCACGTTCAGTCTGGGGGTGCTAGGAGACTCTGAGGAGGGCAGATTCCAGGATCTTTATGGAGCAACCACGTTGATCATGCCATGAGCAAACACCTGCTGGCCTGGCTTCTGGGATGTTGTTACACAAGTCTAAAGACAGGAAAAGATTTATTTCTCCAAGGACATTTGTTTTTAGCCAAAAAGTAACTTTCTTTCAGCCTGTCCTTTTTCAACTTGCAATCCAGGGATGACTCTGAGGTCAGACTGAGCCAGCAGAAGCAAGTCTGCTGGACTGCTGTGCTCTAAAGAATTAACCTCTGAAATAAGAGCAGCCACATATGTTGACTCCACTGCAGAGTCTCTGGGATCCTGCTTTTTCTGCTTGTCCTTTCTGGGGCCTGGCCAGCTGCAGGCTTGAACCCAAGCAGGACTGTTGGACATTTCAGAAGTTGACAGGATGGTTCGGACTCTTTGAACAGTCTTCAGCTGTTTCACAGTGGCTGGTAGCCAGGTTCCCCACCCCCTCACATCGGCCACCCACTTCCCACGTACCTATGCAACCATCTTTCTTGCTATCTACCCAGGAGATATCTAACTGAGGAGGCTGGTCAGTTTGAGTGCTTGTCTGGTGTGCAGGAATCCCTGGGTTTGACCTCTAGCATCCCATAAACTGAGCATGATGAGACCCTTCTCTGAACTAGCATCAAGAAGGTAGATGCAGGAAGGTCAGAAGTTCAAGGTCACCTTTAGCAGCATAGCAAGTTTGAGACTAGCAGGGTTTGTCTCACTAACAAACTGAACCAAACTAAAGAGAAACTCCACAGAGTTCCAGATGACCCTAAGGGATGACTGACAGGCTCCTCATGACCCTAAGGGGTGACAGGCTCCTCATGACCCTAAGGGGTGACAGGCTCCTCAGGTTCAGTTCATGCTGCTCTTCCTTCTCTGTCAGAAGCCCAGTGAAGCCTTGCCCTGGGACAATTCAGTGCAGTCTTGTCTCGTTGTGTCTCATTGTCTCGTCTCGTCTTCTCTCCTCTCCTCTCCTCTCCCCTTCCTCTCCCCTCCCCTCCTCCTACCTTCCCTTCCTCCCTTTCCTCCCTCCCCCTCCCTTCCCTCCCCTCCCTCTCCCTTCTGTCCCATCCCCTCTCCTTCCTTCATTCCTTCCTTCTTCTCCCTCCCCTTTTCCGTCCCCCTCTCTCCCTTCCTCTTCCTTCTTTCTTTCTTTCATTTTTTGTTGATTTTTTGTGAGTTTCCCATCATGCACCCCAGATCCACTCATCTCCCCATGCCCTCACAAGCACCCTTCGCTCTTGCAGTATCCCCCAAAAATAAAAACTCACAAACAAAAAGCAGAGCATAGAAAACATCTCATCATGGAAGCTGCAGTGTGTCACAGTGTGCCTCACAGTATACCCCTCTGCCCACACATCTTGACTTGCAAATGTTCGCTGTAGTGAGTCAGGATTCATCAAAGTCCAGCAACTCGAATGCTCAGGTGTGCATCCGAGTGGAGTGGCCAGCACGCGGATACGGGCGAAGCCTGACATCCTGCAACTCTGTGAAGAGCCGTGGGTGTTGTGATCATAAAAAGAGAAAGAGCTATAAGAATATGTTCTGGCGGGGTCTGGGGGAAGGGGGTGCCTTGGTGGGCCCATGCCTAGGCATCCCTTCCCCCTGAGGGACCAGACACACACAGGTATAGTATAGAATAGAGTTTATTTAGGGCATGGGGAGGGGAGTTAAGAGGGTAGCAGAGGCAGAGAAAGGCAGAGAGGAGAGAGTAGAGAAGTAAAGGCCGGCCATAACCATATGGAAAGAGGGGGGAAGAGAATGGGAAGAGATAGGGAACCAAGGGGCAAGAGGCAAGGTGGAGAAGCAGGAGTCAGAGAGAGAGGAGGGGGCAAGCAGCCCCTTTTATAGGGCCAGGCCAACCTGGCCGTTGCCAGGTAACCATGGAGAGGAGCATACCTGGCTGCTGCCAGGTATCTCTGGGGGTGGAGTTTATACAGAATGCTATCAGTAGGGACATGGGTGCAAGTGGGTGAAGTCAGGCTAGGATATCATTTGGGTAATTCTGTGGCTTAGCTGGGTCCAAACATATTAATTAAGGAGGGGTGTTCATGTCAGAAAGGAAGTGTCATGAGTCCTCCCCGTGCTGTGAGCCTGTGATGCCAAGCCCCATACCACCCTCCTCTCTGCCAGGAGTCCTTCACTTGAGTGTTTGGCTCCTCCTGTAAAAGAGAGAAGGGTCTTCAGGCTGGGAAATTTAAATAAAAAGATATTCTCTTTCTAATGTAATGACATCTCTGCCAGTAATTCTGAAACCATCATTTGCCCACACGTTTCTGAAAGGGCTTCTCAAAGAATTTAAACCCACCATTTAAAATTCTCACTATGGAAGGAAATGATCCCTTTGGGGCCCAACCATTTTTTCCATTGGTTTTCTGGTCCCTCCAGGTAAGGATTTCAATTTAGAGTTTTCCAAGTGGAAACTCAGAGCTGAGCCCCTTGCAGGTGGCTCCCTCCTCTTCGGTAGGCGGGGAGTGGAAGAGTGGAGGGGGAGGGGAGGACAGAGGACTCCCTCATTTCCACATCCAGTGAGAGCAAGAAGCTATTTACCACATTTCTGCAGTGTAATGTGTAGATTGTGTGCAACAGGTAGCTAGAAATCCACTCTGTGTATGTGCATTGGCCCATCTCTGCTTCTGTTGAAGAAGATCAGGACCAGCAGAGAGGAACTTTCCCCTAATGTGCACGTGTACAACAGCCCAGGGCCCCACACCCATCCCCAAACGGTGATTGCGTTCCTCGGGAGACATTCACTTTCAAATGATCTTGTTAGATATTGTTAGGAATCTATCCATTTGCATCACATGAATGTTAAAACTCAGAAAATACTCAACTGCCAATTAGCGCCACCGAGTCTTTCCCTAATTAATCAGTCACGACCCAGAGGCTCCAGGTGCAATCCTCTAGCCCAGTACCAGCCAGCTCTTTGGACTTTGAAACCTCCAGAACTCAACTGTCAGCCCACAAAACTTCTCCAGGGGGCTGGACAGCCAGGACCACGCCAGAACTCAAGCGGTGTCAAGCCATGAGTCCTCCGTACGGCTGAGCAAACTACTTTCTATTCTGTCTTTATCTCTTGACTCTTGAACTTAGGAAACTGCTCGGGTCCAGCAAAGTCCAGCAGCTGAGCCTATTGGCGACAGGCCGGCGTGCAAGTGACAAAGAGAATCTCACTCTGAGGTTTCTGTGTAAATCCTCACTCTGTGCACACCCAGGACTGACAGACAGGTCTAGGGCATAGCCCCCTGCACAAGCCTGGGCATGCAACAAGGCTTCTGAAGGAAGTGTGGACTACAGACGAGGGAAACCAGAGAGGGGATGCTTCCGCGGCCTGGACTCAGCTTCTTACACAGTGGGTCGAAACTCCATGTAAGGAAGTAAATGTTAAAAAAAAAATACTAACAGAGCCTTTAAGGACTCCAAATCGACAGAACCAGAACTTTCTGGCAGCCCTGATCCATGTCTCTTTGCTCAGCTCCATGGTGGCCTTAGTTCCGAACATACGTTGCACAGGCTTATCACCATATGGTAGCAAAGAAGGCTGCCCAACACACCTGAGCTCAAAGAGAGCGGGAACTTGCCGAGTTTCTGTGGTTCGTACCAAACTTTTTTCAGTCCTTTCAGAAACATAATGGTTTAATTACACAAAACAATGGCTTTCAATATTTTTCCTACTGTCATTTCTCAGCGTGTAAGAATCAAATTAGTATCTCTTTGGATTAGATTGTGTTAGAGTGTTTGATTTCAAAAATGGATGTTTGGGTCGCTGACTTGAGTCACATAGGGAATCATTAAATGAATTTTGGATTGGAATTAGGATAGATTTTCAACAGTTTCTGAAATGGTCCTAAATATCCATCTTTGTGTTAACTTAAAGCACTATTCTCTGTATCGATAATTACGAAATTAAAATATCTATCAATTCTGAAAAGACGTGAAGGATCTATGGCCTGAAGTATCAAATACCCAGCCTTGGGGGTTAGCTTAGTGGCTGAGGGCTCTTGTTGCTCTTGCAGAGGACCCAGGTTCATTCCTAGCACCTACAGTATCCTGTGACCCCACTTTCCATGAGATCCTCTTCTCGTCTCATGGAGCCTTGTGTGCATGAGGCACATAAATATACATGCAGGCAAAACACCCAGACACATGAAACAAGATAACATTTTTAAAAATCCAGCCAAAATTTAATTCTTCATATGAAATTAAGCAAGAGCCATTCAACTCATTCTTATGCAAATCTGTTTTTGTCTTTAATAGATGGTAAAGATTATAAAGATATGCAGAAACTTGTTTGAAAATAAATTTATGATTTACTATTAATGGATTATTTTTTTAAAAAATCCATTTTATATATCTATATATCTATATACTTGGGTTGCCTAACTTCTCAGGCAACCAGTGGTCCCAAGGAGCCATTGTCTAGGAAGACCTGACTAAAGAATGAAGCTTCCAGAATAGAAGCTCAACTCAAATGCTCAAAGACTGCACTCAGAGAACTGAGTGCTGTGCAGATGGGCGAACATTCGGCTCTGTGGACCTGAACCGGAAGGGAGGGCATCTGTTCAAAGCATAAATAAGACCTCTCTTGTCCCCAGGAGTGCACTGAGACACCTGCCCAACTCACAGACACCAGGACTGTATTGTCAGAAGGCGGCTTTGCCCAGAAGCCAGTGTCTGGTGTCTGAGGTTTTCCTTCTACTCCTGCTGGCTGATGCTCCTTTCTGACACCACTTGTACCCAGAACCTCTGTCCAGCTAGGTTTGATGTTTAGGACTTTGGCTGACTTTGCTTGTGTTCAGAAGAGGAAGTTCGAACAGATGGGCTAATTGGTCATTGTTTCCCAGAGACTGGATAAAGAATGAGCAGTCCCTTAGGGAGGCATTCCGATGAGGCCCAGCAGCCCACCCTCCTACAACACCCAATTAGTGGCTTCTGCCCTGGAGCCTGCCAGCTGGGAGGGCTTAAAGTTCATTAAGAGTTTAAATAAACCCATTCGTTTCTGTGAGCCTTAAAGAGTTTCCTGTAACCACCTTCATTACGTTTTAAAATGAGATCGGGGAGGGCAGCAATTAGAAGATATGGGCTTCAGCCACGGGCACTCCACAGTAGTGCACGAATATGTCACCTTCTGCCCTCCTGCAGGATCTGGAAGAGACTGAGGTGGGAGCCTAGGCTAGGCTGTCAGTCACAGCCTGCAGAGACCCAGAGGCCCCAGGTTCAGAGAGCTCTGGAGGAGGCCCAGCAGCTGAAGAGGGAGCCAGAGCTGCTTCTGCAATGGCCTCCAGCAGTGTCTCTTTGTTTCTTCCCAGTCTGGGTCCAGGTATTCCGTTATGCTCAGCTGGCCTCGCCCTGACCCACGGCACAGACGGCTACTACACCACCACACATGGCCACAGTCTGTGCTCCTGAAGGTTGGAATATCAGCGACACCAAAGCTTCCATTAGGATTCTTGGTGACAGATGAAGATACTGGATAATTGTTGCATCCTTGGCCTAGCCTTCAGAAGACATAGTCAATAATATTCTAATGTGGTTAGTTTAGACATTTCATTAAATAGGATATTGTCAACGGAATTCAGAAGACGGCATGGTTTTGCAAAAACAGTAAAGGATACG
The DNA here is from genome assembly GCF_008632895.1 of Mastomys coucha. Classification (NCBI taxonomy): domain Eukaryota; kingdom Metazoa; phylum Chordata; class Mammalia; order Rodentia; family Muridae; genus Mastomys; species Mastomys coucha. Next base: position 112,529,414 of record NW_022196900.1, read on the forward strand.
ACTTGCTTTTTAAATGTTCTGCAATAAAACCCCTCATGTCATGGATTCTGCCACAGAGGCAGACAGATTCTTATTTGCTTAGAGTTCCCTGGCATTGCATAATATGTGCCGTAAACTACTTTCTAATGAAATCTGCAAATAAAATTTCCGACCGGGAATGCCTGCTGTGCACAGTGGAAATTTCCTGAGCTTCTTGCTTTGGGGTTCGACTTTTCCCAGCTCCAACTTGAGACTCTTCAGTTTCCTCTCCGGTTGATTGAGAAGCGGCCTCTGCAGTGCAAGGAGGAAGTAGATTAGGGCAGATAGGTGGGAGCTAAGACTGTGGGTGACCCCAAACAGACAGAGGGTGGTGAAGTCCCTGGGCAGTTAGAGACAGGTAAGTAAGTCCTGTGTGTCTTCTCTGAAGGTCTCGGAGAAGATAAATCGGCTAACCATCTTGTATCCTAAGCTTGGAGTGTTTTCAGAGACTTTTAAGATAGCAATACCAATGTGTTGGCAACTTGGCATGGGCCCTTCTGTTTCCAGTATAAAAATTCCCATCTTTGCTTTACTGCCCTGGTCAGGTAGGGGAGCCAGCCCATGGCAGGAGACCAACAGTCTGCCGAGGCTGCAATCCCAGTGATTTAGGGTGATTAGGGCTTGGCTGTAATGAGTGCATATTAAGCCTTCCTTCAGAGCCTACAGAACATTTGATTCATAAACAAATTACTCTGAGCCTGTAATGCAGAGGAAGGAAATAGCAGCTAATTTAACCAGTGAATCAATGGAGACAGCTCCCTATGCCTCACGCATTTCCGAGTACAATGGAGAAAATGAAAGTAATAAGAAGTGTAAGGGCTAATGAGCTAGTTCCAGCCCATGCCCTAGAGCCAGGACTCCAGGCCCAGCCCATGCCCTAAAGCCAGGTCTCCTGGCACAGCTGTGTAAGGCACTTGAACACTAGGTGACACAGTCAAGAAAGAATTCAATTGTTCTGGAAGATGGTGGGCAGAAGAAAGAAGTACTGGAGGAGGCCAGGGCGAGTAGAGTTGCTTCTAAGGCCTCAGGACTGACAGACACTCAGTGGGCCTGGCAGTCTTTCCTTTAAGCACCCGTCCTGGCCTCCTGCACTGGCTCCCCACAACGGTGCACTGTGACCTGTAAGATACACACTTGCTTCCCCGTGTTAGCATTGGTGTATTTGATGATCATGGCAGCAGAAACCAAGCTAGGAAAGGCGTCATTAACAGGGCGAGGTGTCATTTTGACGGACCTGACCATGTTGATTGCAGGAGGAATGTGGAGGAGGCCTTTGGAACTTGGAGCTAGAAAAATTCCATGAATGCTCAGGGCTCAGTGTCTGTTCTCAGGAGCTTGGAAAATAATGTTTGAGAGAAAGGCAGATGTTGGAAACCTGGAAACGTTGATTCTGATATCAGGGAAGGGATTAGCACCGGTGCAACAGGGGAAATCAGTTAGGGGGTGAGAGGAGGCAAGAGGGGGAGTCAAGGGGGAGCTGCCTTCCTTCGGCTCCTGTTCTATCTGTCTCTAGCAGAAGGTGTTACCTGTTGTTGGGGTGGGACTTCCCACACAGAAAGGCAAGCAGAGCAATCCCTCAGCTGAAGCTCCAGACCCAGCTGGTTCTAACTCCTGCCAAGTCGACATTAAAACCAACCACCCAGGTGTCTTTACATTTGCAATGATTATCGTCAAATAACAACTTGTTGGAATCTAGAATGGCCTGGGAGAGGCTCCATCTTAATGGTGTGTGGGTCTACTCCTGAAAAGAGGGGATTCTGGACTGTTTAAGAAGGAGAAAGACAGGTGAGCCCATCATGTGCTGCTCTCTACCTCCAGAGAGTGTAGATACAATGTGACCAGCCAGTTTCTGCTCCTGCCACCCGGACTTCCCTCCTTGCTTTTCCATTAGGTTGCTTTTACCAGGGTACGAAGACCACAGCAATGATACAGTATCTAAGACACAATTGAACAGGGAACCTAGGCAGCCCTGACCAGTTCCAGGCTCGCAGTGCTAGCTGCCCAGGGTGGACTGGCAGACTTGTGTCTTATAGAAAACTTGAACTGTTGACAGCCAGGCAGAAGTGTGGACAGGCCATCCTTCACTGCCTCTGTGGGCCTGAAGGAAAGGAAGGCATTCTTCGGAGCCTCAGGAGTCATTTCTAGAAAATGACTGAAGCATCCACTGGGTGGTGGAGGGGCTTGTAAATCTCAGGCAGCCGCATCTAGAATCAGGAGCAGCCTCGGTTGGGTGCCACTTGGATGGCTTCTTGCCTGTTTTCCAGCCACAAAATGAGCTGGTGGAAGGATTAAATGGTACAGGGCCAGGTCTGGTACACAGCAAGCCCTCTCTTCTACCACTGTGACCGTCTCCTTGTGAATTCTGAACAGAGATGCTACATGCTACTTCAGGCTCATCCTGGGCACACACCCCCAAATCCCTCGTGCTGCTTCACACTGCTCTCTCAATGATCGTCTTTCCTAGAAATTAGATGTTCCTGGGATTTAAAAAAAAATGATAACAGGACACTTCACATGATTTGGGCTTGTGTGTGTGTGTGTGTGTGTGTGTGTGTGTGTGTGTGTGTGCTGGGATTCCATGTTGGACCTCTCTACACCCAGAGCCTGCTTTTTAGACTTTATTTTGCTAACCCCCCCCAAGGCTTGCTTTGAACTTTTGATCTTCCTGATGAGCCTCAGCCTCATTCCCTAGTGGCTGGAATGACAGTTGGAGCCTCCAAGGCTGGCCACAGAAAGTTTTAAAGAGCTGTTTCTGAAAACATTACCTGTTATATGTGAGTCTCTCAAAATGTAACAAGGGGAAAAAAGGGTCCCCCCTGCCCCCATGCACCTGCCCACCCCTCACTTAGCAAGATGCGGTTTCTTGAAGCATGACAGAGCCTTCTCTGCTCACACCGATCTTAACTCGGGGTGTTCATCTCTCGAACAGTCAATGTCCATCAAAGCCACCCTGAGCCAGTGGTTTCTGAGTTTCTTATGAGCCCAAGAAGAATAGGAGGACATAAACAGAGGATGAACAGGCTCTAGATAGTAGTTTGTCAAGAAAAAGCAAGAGAGAATCCCCGAGGATGGAGGGGGGCTCCCAAGGGAGTGATGTGACTGTGCTGCCTGCCCAAGGCTTTTAGAGGGCTTACATTCTGAGACTGGGTCATCATTGTGGGAGTTTTTATTTTAATAGAAGAAGGCATTTGGAGGTTTGCTTACAGTTCTAAAGGAAGAGTGCATGACCAGCACAGCAGGGGGCAGAGCAGGGGACATGGCAGGGGCCATGGTAGGGGGCTTGGCAGGGGGCACAGCAGG
>NW_022196900.1:112533285-112540396 GCF_008632895.1 Mastomys coucha
AGGGGCACGGCAGGGGGCACGGCAGGGGGCATGGCAGAGGAAACAGCAGGGGGCACAGCAGGGGGCATGGCAGGGGGCAGCAGCTGGATGGATGCTGGAATCCACAGGTAGCAGGCAGGAAATGCTGATGGTCACTTTAAGCTCATCGGGTGTTAGGACAGAGGAGTCCCCAGATTCTGTGCATGCTCCAGCAGCCCAGAGGGAGAGTTACTTATCTATCAATCAAGGTAGGAGCCACATGCTCAGTGGTTAACAACTCCTGATCCACTATTGGTCCCTCCCTTACTACTGAGACTTCTGCTCAAATGAGGAGCAAACTGGGGGACCCAGGATTCATTTCCTTTGTGTCTGTCTGTATTCCCCTTCCCAACCCTGCCCCAACATCAACCTAGAAGTGTCACTATGTTACTTTTGCTGGTGTGCTCCATCAAGCCTGAGTCACCTGACACTGACCTGTCCCATCCCAACTTGGGTCAAAGTTTCTCATTAAAAAAAAAAAAAAAAAAAAAAAAAAAAAAAAAAAAAAGGAGAGGATGCTCATTTCTGACAATTGTATGCAAATGTATACATGCCAAAAATAGCTTCCACAATTCCAAAGGGCACGCCAGAACATTCCATCACATTTGCTCAGCCTCTAAATCAAAATTTTATGATACAAACCCATTTGCTCAGTCACCAGTCTGGTGATTTTTATGGGCTCCGTTTTTTGTGAAGGGACAGAGGGAGGTGAGATGGGCGTCATTAGCCTGCGTTTCGGAGAGTAAACACAGAGAGGCAAAATAAGATGCACAAATGCATTAAAGGTAAGCAAGCTCACTGGAACCCGTCAAACAGGAAAGAATAAAGAACAGACACTCTTCATCAATGTCAACCATGTCCAGACGGCTGACTCCAGGGACTGGCTTGCTGGTTTTGTAGTTAAGGAGACATTTGTGGGAGTGTGGGTGACGGAACTCCTGAGAGACAGGAAGAAGCCCTAGCATGTTCTTCTCTCCCCAGAAGAGATGAGAAGATGCTACGGAAATTTCTGTGATGAAAAGAAATGGTGCCTAGTCACTGGGGTGTTGACTTGGAACATCTGCCATAATGCCCCTCGAGGAAGATACAAGGTCAGGAGAGCTGTATTGGGCCCAAGCCCCTAGCACATCTCTCTGAGCTTGGCCACTAGAAGAACTATGGGAAGATTTAATGGAAGTCAGGGCAAGTGGGCCCCAAGGACAGATCTGAATGACAAGTTGAGAAGACAATGGGTCAGCCACGCTATGGTGTTTGGAGCCTGAGCCCTGACAGGGTCCTCTGTGGGACCGAGCACTGAATGTGAAAGGTGTATCATCAACTTGACAAGATCTAGAACCACTCAGAGACGTGCCTCTGGCCTTGCCTTTGGAAGTTTAGCTTGAGGATCTTAATTGAATTGAGAAGACACTCCCTTAAAGTGAGTGGCACCACTCTCTGGGTTGAGCTGCTGGACTGTGTACAAGGGAGACAGTGAGCAGAGCATGGCGTTCATCTCTCTCTGCTTCCTGACTGTGGGTGCAGCTTGATCAGCTGCCGTACAGCTCCTGTGGCTTCCCTACCACGACTGTAATATGAGCCAAAGAAGCACTTCCCTGCTAAGGTTGCTTTTCTTGGAGTCTTTTACCACAGCAAAGGAAAAAGGATGGGGTAGGCTGGGCGTTCTTAGGCAGTACCAGGAAAGAATCCCTGCGTTGCGGCCACCAGCGGCTGGATGGGGCACAGGATCCAGTTTATCTTGTTGGATGAATCAAGGCAAGCGTTCCTGGCTGCTCAGCCTCGTCTGGTCCCACTCCTGCCTGCTTCTGTCTCACACCTTCCCAAATGCCTTTTCTGCCTTCTCCGTTTCTTCTTCCTCATCTCTTCTTTCCCTTCCTTCTCCCTCAAGCTGGGGAAAGTAAAGCAAGGAAACAGGGACACATGGAGGCAGGGACCTGTCGCAAGTAAGGACCAGTTCCAGATTATTGGAAACTTCTCTGTCCTTAGCACAGAAAGCATGGACTCATGAGTCAGACTGGGGCCTTGTCTCTCCATAGCCATTGTATTCAGCAAGTTGGTCAATGTTCTCTGTCCATGTTTTCTCATCAGCGTCATAATGGCAGTGCCTTCCACGGAGGATGGTAGTCAGACTAACGTTGCCTGGCTCTGCCCTCCCGGGAGCGGCTGGGCAGGCAGCATAGCTGCTTCTTACTCTTGCTTTGATGATGTTTGATGATGGCTCAAAGGGCTTCGAAAAGGCTTTCAGTGTTTGGCTGATTTCTATAATGACATACAAACTCTAAACCCACGTCATTTTGGGGTTGAAAAACATGGTGTTGATCAAGTGCTCTTTTCAGGGGAAGGGAATGAAGGGTCTTCCTTCTACCGATACATCTGCACCATCATCCAGGAAAGAACACTGGTCATGAGTTTGAGCTCTCTGTCTAGGAAGATGTGCACTGAGCTGTGTGGAACCATGGGAAAGAAAGTCTGTCCTCCATTCCACAGGGTTGCTGCCCACACCCAGCAGCCAGCATCTCTGCAGTGACAAGATCCAGGTGTCCTCAGTCCATTCAGTTATGGTGGGAATCACCTAGGCCAATGTATGTTGAGGGCTTGAGAATTGAGGGCTGTGTAGGCATATATTTTTCACAGCCTATTTTAATAAGGGCTCAACTTCCCTTCTATTCCACTGTCAACCTAAGGTAGTAGGAAAAGAAATGTTATTAGGATACAGGGCAAGTATACCTGTTTAAGAGTAGTTCTTTGGTGTGATTCCAATCTTTGTTGTTCTCAGTCCAGTCCACTAGCAAACACCACACATGAACCAGCAGCTGCAGTCCAGTTCATTCCGCAGACACCACACACAAATCAGCAAGGACAGTTCAATCCAGAAGAAAGCATTAGGCTCACCAATCAGCCAGAGTCTGAAGAAGTGACAAGAAGCTGGAGGAACCTCACAAGTACATTGGCAGGTTTCTCTCCCTGAAGTCACCACAAGTGAAGCTCAGCAACACTATGTAAGATGAAGTATACATGCACATTGCCAGCAAAGGCTAGCAAGGCCGAGCAAGGCAAATCAATGCATCGACTTCCACTGTCTGTGTGGCCATATTTATATTCCTCCTAAACATCGCACATCCTTTCATGTGTCTGTTTTAGCAAAATATCCTTTCACCTATGTCTGTTTTAGTGAAACATCCTTTCACCTGTGTGCCCCAGCAAAACATCATTTGACATAACTGATTTTCCAAAGAAACCAAAAGCTTCTACTTCAGGTGTGTCTTGTCTGATTCAGGGTTTGTTTGTTTGATTTGCAATACTGACAATTAAACCCAGGGCCTCAAGCTTGCTAGGCAAGATTGTATCACCAAGTTGTGCCCAAGCCCTTGATTTAAAACAAATTTTGGTAAGGCTTGTGAGCTATTATATCTTTGTGGCTCAACTTTAAAGCCTGTTCTAATTTGATCTCTGTTGTTGTGATAAAACACTGTGACCAAAAACAATTTAGGAAAGAACAGGGTTTTCTTGGCTTACTCTTTCAGATCACAATCCATCACTGAAGCAAGCCGGGCAGAAACTCAAGCAAGACTGAAGCAGAAGCCACAGAGGAATGAGACTTGTTGGAATGCAGGCTTTTTCTTTCTTTCTTTTTCTTTTCTTCCTTCTTTTCTTCTTTTCTTTAGGATTTATTTTATATATATATATACATATATATGTACACACATATATATACACATATATATATACATATATATATGTACACACATATATATACATATATATATGTACACGCACGCACACACACACACACATACACACACACACACACATATATATATATATACATATATATATATATATATATATATGAATACATCAGACACACCAGAAGAGGGCATTTGATCCCATTACAATGGTTGTGAGCCACTATGTGATTGCTGGGAATTGAACTCAGGACCTTTGGAAGAGTAGTCAGTGCTCTTAAGTGCTGAACCATTTTTCCAAGCCAAGGCTCCTTTCATATCTAGTCCAGGCCCACATGCCTAGGGAATGGTGCCACCCACAGTAGGCTGGACCCTTCCATATTAATAAACAATTATGACACAGCCCCACACACAGACATTCCTACAGTCTAATCCGATCTGGGCAATCTCTCCATAGAGGCCTTTCCTCTCAGAGGCCTTCCCTCTCAGATGACTCTAAGCTGTGTCTAGTTTACAGTTAGGCTAACCAGGATGAAACCAGAGTTCTTTTTTTTGAGCTCCTGATTCTATCTAAATGAAGACTAGCCAGAGAACAGCATTCCCCCAATATGTCATTTACAAACTCCTATCTACAGGAAGCAAACCTTTTGCCACCAAAGTATTAACTATCAAGGCAACACAAAGGCTGTGTTTTCCTTGAGCGTACATTTAGTTTCAATTTTAATTCTCCTGTTCTCACTTCTTGTTGACTTTGCCTTAAGATTAAGTTAATTAAATACTGTATTAGCTACTTGTTGTTACAAAGTAACTCACAAAGGTAACTAGAGGAAGGAAGGGGACTATATGTTTGTTTTTCTGTGTCTTTTGCCTGCTGTATGTTTGTGCATTGTATGCATATAATGTCCATGGAGGCCAGAAAATTATGTTGGATCCCTAGGAGCTGAAGTTATATAGGCTGACGTAAGCCACCATGGGGTGCTGGGAATTGAACCTGGGTCCTCTGCAATGGTAGCAACTGTTCTCTAACTGCTGAGTCAGCCATTTCTATCCAACTGTCCTCTAACTGTTGAGTCAGCCATCTCCACCCACCCAACTGTTCTCTAACTGTTGAGTCAGCCATCTCCACCCAACTGTTCTCTAACTGCTGAGTCAGCCATCTTTACCCATAAGAGGGAGTTTTGGCTCATGGTTTGGGGAGACACCATCCATCATGCTGTCCCCAGACGATGGTTCAGTACTTAAAGAGGCCATGGCTTGTGACATTACTCCAGTGACATCACATGACAGTGTTATGGAGATGAACACTGATGTTTGTCTGGCTTCTTCCCTCTCCTCTTCTCACACAGGATGCCGGTACCTACCTTTCTCTTCATTTAAACTTCCAGGAATCATCCTCATGGCCACACCAGAGGTATGCCTGCCTCTATAATGACTCTAGCTCTAGTCCTTCTGACGAAGTAGATTAACCATCAAATCTATAATGACTTTAAACCCACAAAACACTCACACATATGCACATGCACACACAAACACACACACACATACATGCACACACACGTACACATATACACACATGCACACACATACCCACACGCATACACACACAAACACACACACATGCACACACACACGCACACACGTGTGGTATGGCTTATCTGTGATCTCCATGGAGACTCCCAGGGAAAGGCTTTGTTTCCTAAGTAAGCTTAAAGGGATTTCTGCTCTCCTTGCTCATCAAGCTAGTGACAGCAGCCCAGGGTAAATGCCTTTATGTTGACAAAGGCGAGCAATGGAGACCGGATGATAAATCCAGGAGTGCGGCTATTCATAAAAGGTGCTAATGATTGCTTTCATTGTTACTGACAGCTGTCCAGCTCCTACTGTTTCCAGCACCCACGCACAGTCAATTACCACACGCCCTCTTACCCTAACCAAGGCAGAACCCACTGCTACGGCGGGCAACAGCATCTCAGCAGCACCCCAGGGCAGCCAAGGACCACCATGGATCCAGATCCTGTATATCTGTGGACATAGACTTTTCCCATGGTGAGCAAGAAAGCTGGCCAGGTGGGTCCTGCCAATGGAGACCTGAGCTGCGTACCCTTTCAAGAGTTGAAGTAAATGGCAAAGCCCTGTTTAAGAGGTGGTTTGCTTGGTGAATAGAAGCTAGAATCTGGGCAATTACATAGGTAGAGAGCAGTGGTCTTATGGCTATGGATACGTATATGGCTCACAGACACTGCCCTCAAGAAGACATTGACTCCAGCCCCACTAGCCCATTTCCTCAATGCCATAGCCACAGCAGGAGCAGGTTCAGCAGGATCTCACACCAAGCCCAGGTGTGGCTCCAGGTGATGGTGCCTCTGACATCAGATGAGCAGACAACGGTCCAGGCCTCAACAGCTCTTTTTGGATGGGACACCTAACCTCTTTTTCATGGGGATCCAAGGGAGTGTCTCAGAATTCCACGTAGAATACCATCATGGTCACTGCACACTGGGCCAGGCATCTTTCTGAAACAGGGGTTTCAGAAAAGACTCAGAGAGACAGACAGAGAGACAGAGACAGACTGACAGGAGAAAGGGTATGGGGAAATGATACAGGGAAGAGGGAATGGGGGGGGCCAAAAAACCAAAGGAGAGAACAAGGAGAGATAGCTACAGATGGACAGAGAGACAGATACAGAAACTGGGAACCATAGAGACAAAGACACACCGAGACAGACAGAGAGACTGGTGGAAAGAAAGCCAGAAAGCAGGGAGAAAGAGCTCTGGGCTGGAATATGCCCTGTTTATAGAAAGCCTCTAGAACAGAGCCTTGCCTGACATCTCAGAGAGATTGCTGCGTAGGAGTCCCGGTATTAATATTGATCTTTGCCTCTCCCCGTGGGTAAGCAACTGCTTGGACACAGCACTGTCTGATTACTTTAATATAAAAACACACAGAAAGAAAAACGTCCTTTTTTCCCCAACTCTATTGCGTGGCTGTGAAGGGCCCAGGCAGGTCAGCAGCACACACAGACAATTTCGTTTGTCCTAAAAACAGACCAAGAGCCCAACTAGCGCCTCGATCCTCTGCAAAGGCTCTATGATCAGCAGGCCTCAGTTTCCCCAGGAGGTGAGACTAAAGGCTAGGGTTCGAGCTGGAAGCATCCGCTGAGATTGCAGAGCACTGGATCCCAGGGATGCTAGGATTGGCATATTCTGCTTTGTGCGTGTCCACTAAGGGACCAAGGACTCCCTCCCATGCGTCCTCTGGGAGAGGTGTGGTTTCTCCTGAAATCTTTAGTTAATCTGGAAACACATGCAGGATTGAAACAATTTGTGTCCCCCTGAAGTCCCTCCCACCAGGGTTTGGCAGATATGGAGACTCTGCAGCCCCTCCACCCTAGGCCCCCCAGCCCCTCCCCC
>NW_022196900.1:112540512-112597615 GCF_008632895.1 Mastomys coucha
GCTGGGCAGCTATGGAGACCTAGCAGTCACACTAGAGAGCAGTGAAGCCAGCTGCTCCTCCTGGTAAGGGGCTGGCACCAACGGAGGCATTTTCTTCCCGAGATATTCATTTATTTAACGTGCGGGATTGAGAATGAGCACAGCGTTGGCAGCGCCTGACTCACTGATGGGTTGTGATTAATGTTAAGGGGTTTAGTGATTAAAGCTCATTTTCACTCTAGTATGGGGAGGACAGCACGTCATCTGGACCCCGTGACAGGCATAAGGCTGTGGCCGGGGACCACTCAGGGCCCTCCTGATCTAATTGCCTCCGGAGCAGTTTTGCTTGAATTGAAAGCCTCTGATCGTCTCAGGGACACACACTGGGTCGTTTTAGTACCCCCAAATCTCTTCTCTTTCACAGAGACAAAACTTCCTTCCACACGTCTTCCAGGCATGCATCCATGGCTAGCACCGCAGCACCGCACAGCACCACAACAACGCAGCACCACACAGCACCACAGCACCACAGCACCACAGCACCGCAGCACCGCAGCATCGCACAGCCCTGGCATGCTCAGGGCACTAGGCCCTCCTGCTACTTCAGGTCTGCTTCAGTTAATGGTAGATTGTGGAGCTGAACGGACACCAGGAGAGACATATTTGCTGTGGAGCTGGGTTCTAGAAAAGTCCCTGCCATCGTACTCTACTGTTTCCTTGGGACAGAATGCACAGGTGGATCTCAAAGTGGCATTTGCTGGTCACACATAATCCACAAGGCCTTAGAAGACTGCTGTTTTAATGGGGCATGGCTCGTCTTGCTGATTTCTGGAGCCCGGTACATACCTGCCTGAGCTTCCATAGGTCTGAAGTCGAGAGGCCAGAATGTGGAGGTCCCCTGGGTCCTAGGCAGTGCTCTGCATTTCCCAGCTCCAGATGTCTCTACAACATAGGAAACCCTGAAGGGGGCTTAGACTTGGGAGAAGGAAGCCAGCCTGTAGGGAGGAGAGGAAGTAAGAAGTGCATATGGCTGAGAACATGCCGGGATGGACAGAAAGCAGGCAGGAGACTGAGACACCCTCCTGAAGGGAGTGCATAAGGATGAGAACATGCCGGATGGACAGAAAGCAGCCAGGAGGCTGAGACGCCCTCCCGAAGAGAAGCCTCTCTGGTGGGATCAGCTTTTAGAAAAGGCTCCAGGTGCCATACCAGGACAGGAGGGCAGAGCCAGAGGATGCCAGGTGAGGTACGTTATAAAGCCGGGCCCGAGGATCCAGGCAGGAAGGCTGGAGGGACAGAGGCCTTTGCCCAGCATGGCCCTCTGTAAACCACAGACTGGTGGCCCAGGTTCTATGCCCCTCCTCATCTCCATTCTCCCAGCAGGTAGAGGGTGGAGGCGCAGCATCTGGGCTGAGCCTGAGGGGCTGGTTCAGAGGAGTAGCAGTGTGTCTCTCCCTGAGGTTAAGAGGAATACCTTAACCCCTAAGTCCTAGAAACACTCAACCACCTGCAGAGCTCTGAGCCCTAAGGAGGCCATGGCACGGGTCGTGACCTCTGCCTCAGATGATGTTCATCCAGGTGATGTGCCTCTGGTGATCACAGAGGGGCCGAGAGGCATATGAGACATGAGATCTGCCCAGCGCCCAGGAGGAGGCCGGAGGGAGAGTAGAGGTTAGTCCACTGTGACAGAGAACACTCAGCAGCAAGAGCAGGGGACACGATCGGGTTATACCCACAGTCAGAGAACTTAAAAAATGAACAGGAAGTGGGGCCAGGCTTTAAAACCCCAAAGCTGCTCTCAGTGACTCACTTCCCCTAGCAAGTCTCTCCCCCTAAAGGTTCCACAGCTTTACAGACAATGCCACAAGTTAGGGACCGATGCTCAAACCCACGGGTGACATTTCTGATCTAAACTGTCACAGAGCATGTTCACACAATCTTAGGGGACTGAACCAGTATGGGCCAATCTTCACTTAAAGGCCCCACCTCTCAACACAGATGCAATGCAACCCAGTCCATGTCCAACACATGAACTTGGGGGGCACAGTCACAGCACAGCCTTCCCTACCCTCTCACCCAAGTCCCCCTCATGTTGGAGAACCCCAAATGATGCTTCTTAGCAGCCCACCTAGCGACTGCTCTCATTGGCGGAGATGCACTCTGCAGGGTCCACTGTGAACACCACTCTTTGGGCCCCATCTCTTTGTGAGACGAGAGACCTCAGTCCCAGGCCGGGATCTGCCAAGGAGCCTTGAGTGGCATTGCCCTCAGAAGTAGTATGACTGCTACATCAATGTGGCTGCTACTGTTTAGTTAAATTAAATCCACTCTTCAACTATGTTTGAAAGGAATCGATGGACAGCACACGTACCTCTCTCTCTGTCCCATCTCATTCCCTTCTATTTGGGTTCATTTTAATGGTTCCGTATAATCAGAAAGGAAATCGAAAATGAAAGCTGCCAGGATTAATTTGTCACGGATCAATTTTCTTGTATTTGGGAAGCTCACTAATGCTCCAGAGCCCGTCCACCTTTTCACTCAGAGGTTGTCATAATGGACTCCAGTCGATACGGCTTTTGATGGTAAAATGCACCCCCTGTGACCCCTGCCTAGTCTCTTCTGTCATCCTGTCTGTGCTGAAGACTTTAAATGGTTGTGATAAGCTACTTCATGCTGTAACACGTGTTCTTTAATCTGAGATGTGTTTGTATCCCTGGAATTCCTGCCGTGGAATGAGAGTCACTCACTGCTATTGATCCATCAACAACAAGCCTTCTCCTTCAATGTTTGCTCAGGAGCAGAGGTGCTGGAATGACTCCAAGTCTCCTTTGTGCCCTCATGGTGGCCAGAGGGTGGGGCATGTGCTGATGCATCCAGCAGGAGCATAGGACACAGGAGGAGTCTCACACACTTGTGGTTTTCTTGAGACCTGGAACCTGTCAGCGGTCATCTGATAGATAGCTGGTGGCTGGATATGGTGAGTTCTGGGATGTGTAATGGGTTGTGAGGTTCTGTAGCTCAAGTTCAACTCCATACAACTAAATGGAATCTTATCCCTGATCTCAGTATGCCACAGGGCAAGAACTCCATTCCTGGGCCTCTGGTGAGCAGCCAGTGAATGGCCACAATAGCCTAGGTTGAAGATAGGTAAGTTTGCCCACGTGGCATTCATTGTTTTGCCCTGTGGATACTTGCTCAGAGACGCCCCCGTGTCTTGGGGGAGCCGATATCTTTGCCTGTGTGTAGGTGAAGCACTTGACACTCTACATTTGCCATTGCTGAGCCTTTTATCCAATTCTCCTGCCACTTTGGAAAATCCCAAATGGATCAAGACTTCTGCCCTGTGTGCCCTGCACAGTGGTTCGTGTTACATGGTAACCTAGGAGGTGTGAATCAGACCTCACCATTGGCTCACATCACTCATTACAATAAATGACATTGAGGTCTGCCTGGGATTAAGTCCCCAGAATCCATGTAAAAAGGACATGTGTGATCATGCACATCTGTGATTTGGTGCTGAGGAGGCAAGGGCAGGAAGGTCTTTGGCTGGTTAGCCTACAATCTGGGAGCTTCAAATTCAGTGAGAGATTTCATCTAAAAAAAAATAAGGTGGGGAGAGATCAAGGAAGACACTTGATATTTCTTCTGTACACATGCTCACACCCACACATACATGCTCATATACATACATGCTCACACACATACATGCTCACAAACATGTATATGGATACATACACATATACATACTCACACATACACATACATGCTCAGACATTCATATGCTCGTACACATGCATATGAACACATACACACAAACATTCACACTTTATTTAATAGGAAGAGTAACATACACATACACATACATGCTTATATACATGCATTCATGCTCATACACACATACATGCTCACACAATGCATATGAACACATACACAAAAACATTCACACATTTTATTTAATAAGAAGAGTAGCAGAAGAGCAGGGGCCAAATTGTATGCCACAAGTGCCCATGCCTTGCTCCCTGGACAGTAGAGAGATCTCGTCCCTGGACATGCTCACTGGCGGAGCTAAGCAAATTTGGATGTCAGCATCGGTTGTCTGCTGAGAGTTTTAGCAACAAATTCCCCCATCTGAAGAAGAGGGTAATGTTGCCACTGTCTTGCTAGAGCTGTGGTGAGATCTGAATGAGCTGGTCCAAGTAATGCCAGAGGCCCACACCCAGTTTATGTGTTCTGGGCTCATGTCAGTTGCTGTCACCACCACCACCACCAGCACCCTGTAGACACCACCTCCAATGTCAGCAGACCCCACATGTCTCCAAGCTAACTCAGCCACTTGGGCATCTTCGGGTTCAGTCTTTCTCTCTGAGTTAAAGAGAAGCTTGTTCCAGACTGGGAACACCCCAGCAAAGGGGAGTCCTGAAGCTTCGCTGTCATGCCCAGTCATAATGGCTAGTGTCACCAGTGTGATGGGAACTGGAACTGTCTAGGGGGTCAGGCCTCCACATACCCGTAGGAGGGGCTAGTTAGATTAGGTCTGTGTCCTGATTTGTCTTCTGGTGCTGCCATGAACATGATGATCAACAGCAGTCTGGAGGCAAAGGGCTCGTTTCATCTTACAGTTCACAGGGTATCACTGAGGGAAGTAGCCAGAGCAGGAAACTGGAGGCAGGAACAGAGCAAGGGCTCCGAATGAACACTGCTCACTGGCTTGCTCCCCATGGTTTGTTTAGCCATGTTCTTAGACATCCTAGGGCAACCTTCACAGTAGAGGTACAGCCCACAATGGGCTGCGCCTTTCTACACCAATTAATAATAATAATAATAATAATAATAATAATAATAATAATAACAACAACAACAACAGAACAACAGGCATCAGAAACCAGCTTTATGGTCACCTCTGAATCCAGCCATGATGTCACCCCTAGGCACAAGGGCTGCCATGGCAACCATTACACATTCCCAGTGTGCACCTCACCCTGCTTCACCTGCTAACAGTGGTGCACGTGATCATGTCACTGCTCGAATAAAAGGCAGAGACCGCCAACCCTCGCCCCTTCTCCTCCTCCTCCTCCTCCTCCTCCTCCTCCTCCTCCTCCTCCTTTTCCTCCTTTTTCTCCTTTTTCACCCCTTTTCTCCCCTTCTCTTCCCAGCTTCCCCCCAGTAGACCTCTTCTCGTGGAGCTGTGCTGGCCCAGTGTGCTCTGTTCGGATGCGAGCTGTCTTCTAACACAACAAGAATAATGCCCCAAAGCCTTGCCACATGCTGATCTGAGGGAAGCATTTTCTCAGCTGAGAATCCCAGAAGGGTCTAGGTTGTGTCAAGGTGACCAAAATCTAATGAGAACAGTTAAATCTAGAGAGAAAGGATGCCTAGGAAATATTGTCTTAGCTAGTTTAATTAAAGCTGAAAAATCCGCCCTAAAAGAGGTGGCAGTACCATTCTCTGGGCTTGGTCCTTGGGCTGAATAGAAAGGAGAAAACCGGAGGGTACATCTGCTTCCCTCTAGCGGCTTCCCCATGGAGGCGTCCTCCCACTCTTCCTGCCTTGGCTTCTCTCCACGCTGAACTGTAACCTCAAACTGTGAGCCAAGTAAGCTCTTTGTCCTCTAGGATGCCTTTTTAGGGTGTTTCAACACTGCAACCAAAAAGAAACTAAGACACCAAATGAAACCTGGCCCAGGGACTGGAACATCCCCCACGGAGATGTGTGGGTTCCGGTTCTCAAAGCGCCTAACTCAGGGATGGTGAAGTCAGATCTCAGGCCCTCACCCTCCACCTGTGGCGTTTTCTAACCAAGCACGGTGCTAGGATTTCTTTTATTTTCAACTTAAAAAGCTATTTTGCGGGGGGTGGGGGTGGGGGGCAGAGCCAATCCACTTCCCTTTGCTCCCTGCTGTGTGGAGCCTTGGCTACAGCTGAGAGTTCCAACCCCTCCATTCTGAATGAAGCCAGGGCTCTCTGTCTTCTTAAAGCATCCTTGATTCATTCCCCGTCTCCCGATACCCAGGACTTTTCTCTTGTCTCCTCTTGCAAAAATCAGGGGAAAAAAATTAAAATTAAACAGGACCCTGGCAAATTAAAACCCCGGTTTTAACACACATTGTAAATATGTTTCTTACTTTCCCAGCAGATGGCCCCAAGTGTCATGCTCGAACATTTGATAGGGAACGGGCTTCTTGGGGCTTCCTATACCAGGGGACTAACATTGTAAATGTTGTCTGGGGGCCTGAACAACAAGCACCCCCCGCCCCCAGTTTGCAGGTTACAGGCTCCCATCATGCCTGGCGGCAGCGAGGTTGTTGAATTCTCCTACACCCTTAGGAAGAAACTCTGCTTGCTTTATCCATTACTGAGAGATGGAATGCAAAATCTCCTAGTGGAATGGGGGGACTCATCAGTCTCTCCCATAACTCTATCAGACAATGCTTTACATATTTTGAGACAATTCTATTAGGCGAATACAGATTGGAATTGTGTCTTCCTTGGAAATTGACCCATAAATCATACCACACCGATGTTCCCTGCTAATGACTCCTTTTTTTTTTTTTTTTTTTTTTGTATTGCAGCCTATTTTTGCCTGACATTAGCACACCGATCCTGCAATAAGTGGTTAATTATATGGCCTACTTTCTCCAATCCCTTTATGTCTAGATGTGTCTATCCTTCTTCCAAATACAGCTGGGTCCCGTGTGCAAGCTTTTTCCCCAGGTATTGCCAAGTGTGTGTAAAGCCTGACTGAGCCATCTTACCATGCCATGTGAGATGTACTAACGGCATGGCTTCATTTTCAAGATTTGAAAGTTTGTACTAGTCAGCTCATCCCATTTCTCAGTATGTCATCTACCTGTAAAGATAACAGCTTATATACCAGAGAGCATCATGGGAATTAAACAAGTGACCATTTGAAAACAAAATTTTGCAGAGCCAGCAGATATCATAAGCATCGAATCTTGCTCTCTCTCAGGCCAACGCTAACAAGATCAATCTTGCTCAGCTACCCACGTCATAGAGACCAAGTGTACAAGCTAGGGGTGGAGCCTCAGAAGTCCTCCCGTATGGGGTGCAGCCTTGGAGACCCTCATCTGTGCTGGGGTTCAGCCGCCTGAATGTGGTCCGGTGTTGTGAGTTCACAAAAATTCTGTCAATTCCAGAGACAGTGTGTCACAGCTCTCTCCAGCTGTTCTCCCCATCCTCCAGCTTTTTCTCCCCCCTCATATATGTGTACATATACATATATATATGTATATATATATGTATATATATATATATATAGTCTGTTATGGGTTGTCGACTGAAGTCTACTTTCTAGCTTATCACTTTTTTTCAGTTAGATTCAACAATTTGTTTTTTAAATTTTTCTTTTTGTCCTCTTTGTTCTATTATTATTATTATTATTATTATTATTATTATTATTATTATTATTTCTTTGAGAATTGTATACAATGTGTCTTGGTTATATTTTTCCTCTCCCTAGACTCCTCCCAGATCCATGCCTTCCCTAGTCACCCAATTCTGTGTCCTCCATTTTAAAAACCCATCAAGTGTAGTTGGTCTACCTATATGTTCTTGGATGTGGGACCTTCCACAGGAGCATGGCCAACCCACCCTTGGGCTTCATGCTTAAAGAAAAGTAGCTTTCCCTCTTCCAACAGCTATGCACTGCTAGGAGCTGCCCAGCTAGGAGGGGGATTTCGTACCCACCTCCCCTCTCCGTGCTGGGATTTGGTCTCGCTTGCACTTGCCCAGGTCTTGTTGACGCTGCTTTAACCGATTAAATTCATATGCACAATGTCTTTATTGTGTGTTCCAGAAGATGTGACATTTTTCCTTTGTAGTTACTTATCCCCCTGGACTTTCAGAATGATCCCCGAACCTTGGGAAGGTAGAATGTGTCTTCCTTGGAAGATCTAGGTTTAAGGCCGAGCGTTCTGCAGTCTCTTCTTCTCTGTACCTTGGCCAGTTGCGGGTTTACGGCAAAACAAAACAAAAACAAACAAAACAAAAACAAACCGACAAAAAAACATTCCGAGGTGGGTTTGATATATGTCTTAATCTATGAGTAGAAGAGAAGAATGCATAGGCCAGCGGATTCCCATGTCAATTCAGCAGAGGAGCAGGATTAGGTTCTCCCCCAAGGCCTCTGGCAAGTCTAGTTCTGTGTGGTATCAGGTATGGGTTTTATCTTGTGGATCAGGATTTGAATCCAACCAAAAGGTGGTAGCTTACTCCCATGGCAGCAAGCCACCATTCCACCGGGAGTGGGCATGTCCTGCCAGGCCAGTTACTGCGGCATGCAGGCTTCACGGCTGGGTCCAATGGTGCTCGCTTCCCTCCCCAGTACACTGCGTGGCATCTCCCTCTCTGCCTTTTAGCATGTGCCTGGGCTTTTTACAAGAAATACACTTCTCAGCTCAGAGGGCTCTGTTTGGCCCTTTGCTGGAGTCTGTCTGTCCTTCTGTCCTTTTCCTGTAGTTCCATTTTCTACTTTGCAAGTGTTCCTCACCGGGGTTTCCTGTTCTCACTGTGATCAGTCCACTGTCCAGTCTCTTGGGAGACAAAGTCAGAAGCTATTGCTCCTGCTGACTCTAGCTCATGACAGCTCATTCTGACCATGATTGTGAACTCCTGGGGTGGAAGGGAGTGGCCTTTGCTGTAGGTCCTTCCAATGGTGTCCAAGCATTTCTGCGGTGACCCTGAGGAAGGGGCCTACCACAGTACTCTCACCCCCTCTGCACTGCCTGTGTGAGACAGACAGACTGCTCTGTGTGAGACAGACAGACTGCTCTGTGTGAGACAGACAGACTGCTCTGTGTGAGACAGACTGCTCTGTATGAGACAGACAGACTGCTCCCGAGCCTGTCTCCCAGGCAATATCTTCTGTGAAGGGTCTTCCGGCTCCCTACCTGTGAAGGGTCTTCCGGCTCCCTACCTATGAAGGGTCTTCCGGCTCCCTACCTGTGAAGGGTCTTCCGGCTCCCTACCTGTGAAGGGTCTTCCGGCTCCCTACCTGTGAAGGGTCTTCCGGCTCCTTACCTGTGAAGGGTCTTCCGGCTCCTTACCTTTCTGAGGTCTCTACTTGGGATAAGAAGTGCTCATGCCTTTGCATGCATCAAAGTCACCAGTGGATGTGCTAACACACAAATCACCACCATCATAATAATCCACTTAGGGTCTTCCAGTCAGCATATCAGTGGAAGATCTGAACGAATCACCCAGCCAAACATGTTCCTGGGTGCCTCTGGCCAGATTCCAGCAAGGGAGTCCCTCCAGGCAAGCACGTGTAGAAATAGCTTATAACCAAGGAGCCCTCTAGTTTGAGGTACACAAATTACTTTCCCAACACAGCAGAGTATGAGCCCATTCTAGAAGCCTCTTTTCTTATTATTTCATCATCAAACACACCCTGGAAATAGAAGCAATGAGCCCATCCAACCTGAGCAGGTTTGGGGTACGTGAGCTTAAGGCCACTCAGAGTGGCCCTTTAGGGACAACCTCTATTTGCGGTTCATGACAATCTGTACTCTCTGCAACCTGACACAGTCTAGAATTACCTGGCCGAGGAGTGGGGGGGTGGTTCTCAATGACTATATCAGGTTGTCCTGTGGGCAATTGTTTTGATCATGTTCATTGATGTAGGAAGACACAGTCCACTGAGGGTGGCACCATTCCCTTGGTCCTGGACTGTACAATAGTAGGGAAATTAAACTGAATAATAAGCTATGCGTGTATCTTCTCTCTGTCTCTGTCTCTCTCTCTCTGCTCTTGACTGTGGATGTGGCCAGCTGTTTCCGGCTCCTGCCTTGACTCCCTCGTGATACTTGACCGTGATCTGGAACTGTAATGTAAAATAACCCATTCCCCCCTTAACTTGCTTTTTGTCATGGAGTATCATATCACAGGAACAGGGACAACAATTATTCCTATACACAACTGGCATGTATATGATTAAAATCATGGATTATGCAACCCACATCTGCACAGGAGGCCCACATTCTCAGATACTAATTAAGAGTTTCTCAGAACAGAACACCACCAAACCCATGACTCTAGAAATCAACATGTCTTTTTCCAAGACCTATTAGAGGACATCTCAGAAGTCACCCAGGGCTCTCAAGTCCCCCCACCCGTGCCTGTTGGTCCCGTTGGTGTGTCTGCCTTGTGCTTTTACTTCTGAACAAAACCCTTCGCTATGCGTGTACATGACTTCAATTCTTTGAATGAACCCCCCAAAAACTTGATGTAGCAACATCCAGTTCCACCCTTATCTTGCCCAGCTCTTTTCCCATCTTAGAGGCTCCCCCAACAGGAACCTGAGGATTGTGTAATTACTGAGGAGGAGAACTTGTGCTTGCTGTATCTGCTCTGTACTCTGGTGTGAGGGCACAGACCCTTCCCGGTGTAGAGCTCCAGCTGAGCACATCCACACTCCTAGCAGGCCTCGGCCAGGCTGTTCTGTTGTTCTCCCTCAGCCTGGGACTTACGGAAAATGCACTTAGAAGGGAGTGCCAGCAGGCGAGGCAGAGGCAGGCGTGATGGGTACAAATTGCAAGTTCTCATATGCAAATACCTAATAATCAGCTGTCTCGGCAGCACATCTTTTATCCCATCCCTTCTGGAGGGATGACATCTCTGCTTCCTTGTCCCTCGAAGATTGATGGCCTCATGTGGGGCTGCGACAAAGGCTCTCCATGTTCCTTCCCAGCCACCCTCATCCCCTTGCGCGGCCGCCACTAATAAATGTATTGTAAAAGATGGGGGTGTCAGCATAATTAGTTCTTCAGCAGCAAGAAGGCTGATGATTTATGGGAGGGGGTCCGTGTGTCCCTTTGTTCTTAACCCGAAGTCAATCACAAAATGAGAGAGTCCGACAGAGACGCGTGGACAAACCAGTTTAGTTGTCTCATAGACAGAGAATAACCTATCAATATCACATTATTAACGTCCAGGAGAAGGGAGATATTAGAAAAAATTCAGCTCATTTTTTTTCTCGGACCGTTGATGACATCTGATCCCTGAATCGTTAGCATGCTACTCTGAAGTCCCAGCTCTCATCATCTCTCCCCCAGGCCTCCCTTTCTTTCCTCAGATTGAAGAGTGGCCTTACAAAATGCCCTACCCCTATACTACCATTTAATATGTTGCCCTGTAACTACCAGTCCCCTGGAGCCAGGATCTACATATGTCTTCTGTTCAAGCAACATGGGCAACAAGCCTCTCTAGTTGAGATGAAAAGTAATTTAAAGAGCAGCACAGGGGCCGGGACCACAGCTCAGCTGGGAGAGGGTTTGCCTACCATGCGTAAGGTCCTGGGTTCAACCCCTAGTATTACATAAAATGTGATATGGTGGTGCCCGCTTGTAATTCCAAGATTTGTGAGGTAGATGAAAGCAGGGAAATCAGGAGTTCAAGGTCATCTTCTGCTGCATGAGAAGAAGTCTAGCCTAGAATACGTGAGAACCTGGCTCAAAGATAGAAGAGTGCGGGGAAGCCAGGCCCAGCTTCTTAGCAAATGTGAATTCATCTCTTTATCTTTCTTGTAGCTGGGGCAGTGCGATCCAGTCATGGGGGAGACCAAAGCTCACCTGCTTTCTTCAGTCGTCGATCTAGAAACCTTTATAACCAACAAAGTGGGTAGCGCATAATGTGGATCAGGATATAGTATGGGTGAGTGTCCTGAGTCTCAGCCACATGCCACACCCCCACCAAGGAAGCCTGTGGATTCAGGGCGAGGAGAAAAGTGAGCCAGCACTAAGCTCTTTGGCCACTTCCTATTCCCAATCTGTTTGAGGTAGGGAAGGTGTCACAGTGGTAATGTCCCTTCCCATGGAAACATGAATGTAAGAGGAGAAAGGTTCCACTCTGTGGTCTTAGGAAAGAGGTTTCACTTGACATCCTAAGTATGGATGCAAGACTTGTAGTGGTAGTGGGAGGGGAGGGTCCAGCCTGGGATTGGTCACAAAGTGTAGGGCTGGTTGGTAACTGGAGAGGTGGGGGTTGGAGGTATTCTCCAGCTCTTAAAACCCATTAACTAAATCCTCTTTAACAGCCCTGTCTCTTTCCAAAGAGTGCAGTGCACAGAATCTCACAAAGAAAGATCAGTGACACTTCTGTTAAACAGGACAAGGAGATGTGGGGGGTGGTGAGGCAGAGCCCAGTGGAGGCATATCTCCTCATCCCCTCCCCACCATGACTGACCCGTCTCTGACTGTGAGGCTGTACCCTCGCCCTGTGCACGGCTGGCAGATAAGGAGTCCCTAAGCCTGGTCTTGGGGCAGTTGTGCCTCCTCGAGGCTCCCTGTTATCCTTACTCAGTCTGAGCATCCCTCTCAGGGTCCCAATCTGGTGAGGCCTCACTCAGCCTGTAAGCCCAGCCCTTACCTGTTTTCTCTCTGAAAAGAAAACTAAGAAACACCCTTTGCCTTGGTCAACATCCATGGGGCCCTGAAGGAAGAAGTTACTCTGCTCTATGGTCATGTTTAGTAACCCCAGTCTGATGCCATGGAATGATGTCCTCCAAGTGCAGCCATTCAGAGCGGCCGTGGTGCGCCTCAAGGGTCAAGATTGGGCCTGTTGACATTCCCTCATAGAAGGAAGGGATCGGGTGGGCAGTCAGACCGTCCCCTGAGACTCCTGTTACTAATTCCTACAGGTCCCTCTGAGCTGGATGCAATTCTTTCAAAGCTGTGAGGAGTCTTGGCAGGTGCTACAGAGGGTAAGGAACGTTAACTGAAGGGAGGCTCCATCTATTCCATCTGAGGCGTGTCACCATTCATGCTGTGTAGGATTTTACATTGAGGCAGTGCTCTGGGGTCAGTGGAGCTCCCATAAGTAACCCCACCACCATCCATGCTCTGTGAGTAAGCCTAGTAAAGTCACTGGGGTGACACGCTGGACTTGGGTGCATTGATACCTTGGCCTGTCCTTGGTGCCCTGAGTGTGTAGAGCAGATATTTGTTCATAGCTCCCCAGGGAAAGTTCATCCAGTGAACATGAACTCCCAAATGAAAGCAAGCAATTCCAAGCCGAAGGCAATGTGAAGAGCTCAGAGGGAGATCCTCCTTCCCTGGGTGGCAAGCTTGGGAGAAGTCACACAGTGTCTTCTTCGCTCGTCAAGACCGGATCCTTCTCCTGAAAGGTCTGGATCACTCTGTGGCTTCGCAGTGGCTGCCTGGATTTAACGAGTGCAGGGCCATCTGTTCCAGCTCTATTTCAAGCATTTCTTGGGGATGGTTAAGGACGGGGAACAGGGGAAGAACCAACTCTACCAGAGACCTCTGCAGGCATTGGCTGGAAGGGTCTCTTTTGTCTTTTCTCACTGAGGTGGAATCTTGGAGGATCACCGTGAGACGGGGATTCTCTGAAATGATGGGCGAGGCACTTTGTGGACACTGAGCCCACTAGACTGCTAGGGTCTGCCCCTCTCCTCACCTACTTTTTTCCCTATTCTCTTTTGTCTCTGCTGTCTCCTGGTTGCCCAGTTCCTCATTTTCATGCTCTCCTGAGCAGGGCCTTTGCAGGAGGAAATCCACATAGCCCTGTAACTCCGGGTTTGTTCAGATTGCCTGATGGATTTACATCTTTAATTATGACAGCACTTCAGGGAATGCTGTGGTTGGGCTGGGGAGCAGATGTACCTAGCACTCACCACAACTTGCTCATTCTACAAACCCCTTTAATTACAGCCCCAAGGACAGCAGTGTCTGGGATGGTGTCAGCCTCGGGGTCCTCATTGCACCGGTTTGGTCATTGCCTTCCTTATGGTCAAACGGCATCCTGGCATCCAATTCCTGCCAGATTACACACGGGAGATGTATGGGTTGCTCCCCGAGAAGTAACGCATCTCCATATTTAAGTCCAGCCGCATGCCCACTGGCTAGTTGTGGTAGGAGCTATTCTAATTAGGAGCTTCTTTCTTGACTGATCATAACTCATTCTGAAAGCAGCTTGAAGGCCCAAATCATTTCCTGTTGGTCTTGGCTGGAAAACAAACCCTTTCTTTGGGTCTTTTAAAAGGCTTTTAGAACCCCATCCATTTAGCCATCACCAGGATAATGAAAAGCCACAGGGGGAAAAAAAACAAAAGAAAACAATGGTCTGATTTCGTTTAGTGTCTCATGACTCAAAACCATCAGAACCTGTGGCTGCTGGTGCTGAAGGCAGTGACTGTAACCATCGCTTGGAAGGAACTAGGGACAAATCCAGATGGAAAATTACACAGCTTTTCCCCGAGGATTTGAAATTACTCGGACATTGAGTCACTACATGATAAATGTCTGATCTTCCCCTGCCTGGCTCTGCTCTCATCCTTTGACTAGATTAATTCCTCACTGAGATCAGTGCCTTGCAGTGGTCTTAGAAGAGGAAAAGCAAGAGCTTGCTCTAGTCCTCTGATGGGCTACTTAGCCGTCTGCATGTGCTGGGAACTCCCGTGCCTGGCTGCGTGTCCAATGTTTGCTTCTTTGTTCCATCTGACTTATTTCTTTCCCCTTTGATTCTGTTCCACATGAGTGCATTAAAGTCTGATGGCATTTGCCAGAGTCCTTTTATAGACAAGACACTACCCATGGTGCTGACCAAGAGGCAACTGTATCTTAACTTCTACTCTGTGGATAAGCTCCTGGGTTTCGCTGGCTGAAATTCAAAACGATGGCCCTGTACTTGTTAAGTCCAGGCAGTCACTGCAGAGCCTCAGATGGCTCTGAAGCAACAGAGTGATCCAGACCTTTCAGGAGAAGGATCCAGTCCTGATAGTTGAAGGTCCTAGCCCAGACTCCGTGCTTTGTTTCTGGCTGAGCCGAAGATGTACCCAAGAGGCCAAGAACACCCGTGCGATGTAAAGAGTTGCCTCATTCCCTGTTTCTTTCTGCAGGTGAGCTCTGGACACTAATCCCCAGTGTACAGCTCCAGGTGAGCTTTGTTTCCATGACAACAGGGAATGCACTGAAGCAGGATGCTTACACATCCTGTCTGTAGCACTTAACCAAATTCAGTGCTCTGAAAAGTACACACACACACACACACACACACACACACACATTACCTATGCACGGGGTGGGGGGCATATACACCAGAATTCACATGTATGCATACACACATAGCCAAGCACGTGTGCATTTATACAAAGCATATAGCTCTACATTTAGGTGTGCCTATGCTGATGTGCACACACTCCCATCTATACATGCTTACATGTACTTGCAGATAAGAACCCGTTGCACAGCGTGTGCACACGCTGACACACACGTCTCAGTGCACGTGCAGATCTGCACTTACTTGTCCTAGCTGCTGTCCTTTCTTAGGATGGCATTACTATTACTTCATTGTTGTTTTGTTGCTGTGCACACATTTTCATGCTCCTGCCACAGTAAATGTGGTCAGAGGGCAGCTTCCAGAAGTCAGTTCTCGCCTTCCACCACAGCTTCCAGTGATGAAACTCCGGTTGCCAGGCAACCTCGTTCCTTTCCTGGTGCGGTGATAAAACGCCATGACCAAGACAACTTATGAAAGGGTTTTTGGGAGTGAAGGCTCTGCAGGGACAAGAGTCGCTCCCATCCCAGTGGGAAAGTGTGGCGGGAACAGCTAAGTGCTCACACCTTTAACTGCAAGCAGGAAACAGAGTGAATGGAACTAGTCATTTGGAACCTCAAAACCCGTCCCCATTAGCACACTCTCTCTGGCAAGGCCTTATCTGTTAAGCCTCCTCCAAACGGCCACCAACTGAGAACTAAGCATTCAAGTGCCTGGACTATGGGGGGCATCTCACTGGCTGGCCACTGCCACTCTTGTCACTGACCTGGGTCCCTCTTGGCCTTTTCCACAATAAATTTGTTCTCACTGACTCTTCACTGTTCAAAACAAACCTTCATGGGACCTCTTCCCACAGACCTAAAAGCACACTTGTCACAGACCAGTGCACGTGAGGTGAAATGTGATTCCCTTGGCCCAAATGCCTGGGGTCACTGCCGGACACTGCTGATACTCAGCTCTCTGCCAATCCCTTGCCTCTGATTTACTTTAGTGAGCAGCCTAGTCTAGTGGATGGGAAACCAGCCCAGAGCCAGTGGCAAGCCTGAGATCATGTATGCCCTCAGAGATGGACAGGGCTCTGCGAGTGTGCTGTGGGAGGCAGAGACGCCTGGACGTTGAGAAGGAGGAAGGCAGAACTTTCATCCCAAATTCGTTGCATCTTGTTTAATCTATTATTAAGCACTTAACACTTTTAGACTTCCCATAGGCTGGAATTACCATTGTAAATGATTGCGGAGATCAAAGCAGGCACACACAGGCAGGCCGGAGTGTGTGAAACCACATCTCATGAGTTTTGTCTGATCAAAAGTGGCCTTAAGCAATGCATGCTGGGAGGGAGAAGACGGGGCAGGCACAGCTGACCAGTCAGAATCATCTGGAGAGAAGAAACGTGGTTGTGTAGGTCAGAAGATGCAGAAGAGCGGCACACAGCAGCTTCCTCGGACCTCTGCCCACAGAGAGTGCCTTGCTGACTAGCAGTGTGCTCAAGCTGGGGCTTTGGCTGAGTAGACGCTTGTTGTGAGCTGGTAGCTGCCAGCTGGGTATCAGTGACCTGCTTGGATTCCCTGCCCCAGGGGTCTACTATCACTGCTTGGTCTATAGAGTGACATATTGTGGGAAGTGGTGGCACCTTTGGGCTGCTTGGCCTCAAGAGAAATCCTTATGTCACCAAGAGTATAACACTGGGCCATCATGGGGCTCTGTCTGTCTATCCTCTCTCCCCTATTTCAAGATGTGATCATCTGTTCCAACATACATCAGTCTGTGTCCCCCTCATCAGAGGCCAAGCCAAGGGGCCCCTCTAATCTTGTAAAACTTCTACCTAATAAACTGTCTTAGTGAGGGTTTACTGCTGTGAGCAGACACCATGACCAAGGCAACTCTTATAAGGACATTTAATTGGGGCTGGCTTACAGGTTCAGAGGTTCAGTCCATTGTCATCAGTGTGGGAACATGGCAGTGTCCAGGCAGGCATGGTGCAGGAGGAGCTGAGAGTTCTACATCTTCATCTGAAGGCTGCTAGGAGAATACTGACTTCCAGGCAGCTAGGATGAGGGTGGTAAAGGGCACACACACACAGTGACACACCTACTCCAATGGGGCCACACTTCCTAATAGTGCCATTCTCTGGGCCAAGCATATACAAACCACCACATAAACCTCATCATTCAGTAAAGTTAGTGGCTTTGGGAGTTTCCACACAGTGGTGAAGAGCTGACTAATGAATAGGTTTGGAGGAGCAGACTAGAGGAAACCCAGAACATCATGAGGAGTGATATGGCAACTAGGGTAAGTATTCCAAAGTCCAGGATGGAAGGCCACAATGCTGACATCTGTATTAAAAATATGGACGCTGTTTATAACTGAAGTAAAGGTCATTCCAGCTACAGCACTGCAGAGAACTGGACAGAAAGCATCTATGACTGAGCTTCACAGGGGAAGCGACTTAGAGGGCGATGTCCTCCTGAGAAGGGAACGCTCAAATCCACGAGATGCCTGACTCGCTGTGGAATGACCACCACTGGCTGCTTCTACTCTTCTGTACAGTGAGATTCAGGAGCAAAAATAAATAAATAAATAAATAAATAAATAAATAAATAAATAAATAAAAAGGGAAGGGCCAAGGGGGTACAGTTGTTGGAAATTAACGCCAGTATCAAGGAGTCACATGGGGTCTTGAGGTTGAGTGTGGTGGTTGAAAACTGGGCCCCTCCAAACAGAGCTCAAATGCTTCCACAGGACACTAGGAAGGACATCCCACAGGCCAAGCAGCTCTGGAGTCTCCAAGGCTTAACCCCACTCTCTCAGCCAGGGCTCAGAAGTTTAGAAGAATAAACATGCAAATGTGTGGAACCAGGGATATGGCTCAGTTGATAGAGCTCTTGTGAAATATGCTCAAGTCCCTGGGTTTCCTCCCAAGCACTGCATAGAGGTGCGTGCCTGGAGTCCTGACACTAGAAGGGTGGAGGTGAGAGTATCAGGTATTTATGGTCATCTTCAGCTACACAGTGAGTTGGAGCTAGCCTGGGCTACAGAAGACCCTTGTCTCCAAGACAGACAGAAGAGTGTAGGAGAATAAATTGCTTGTTTATAGACTGGATATCTGCTTCTTCCTCTTCCTCAAATCAGGCTGTGCCCTCCCATAACTCTCTGTAGACGGAGTTAGTAAATAACCCACGCTGTGATCTCTCAGCTGTCAAAAAGAGCTGAGATCCCTTCCTTTATGGCTGAAGGCTCAGTCTTGATGGCCAGACCCAAGGACAACTTGTATCTAGTGCATTCCTGTATGGCCCCTGAGTTGTAGGCTGGACCTCCAACTGGCTATGAACCCCCTCCTCCCCAAAATAAAAACAACCAAACCTATATTAGTGAGACAGTTCTTGAGTTCTTTCTAACTGAAGGGCCTGCATGCTTTGCTTCTCCTTCAGTAGCATGTCATGGCTGCCTGTGGTCTACACAGCTCTCCTGATTAGGCTCTTTGAAAGGGAATCAGTTTCTTCAGCAATGTCACCTACAACAGTTCTACTTTTACCTAACAAAAAAGTGTTCTGAAGACCAACCAGGGCAGACTCCCTTCAGGAAAGATGTCCTGTGTAGTAAGGACCGCATTGGGCTTCATGCCCATACAGTCAGCCAGTAAAACACCCCATAGCTCCTGCTAGGGGTCCAGGGGGCAGAGAGTTCCCATTGGGTGGTGCTGTCCACCATGCTGCAAACTTGCTCTATGGAGTGTCATGGTTTTTCAGACACAGAGAAAGCACTAGGCATGTGGCTGTGGCACTCTCCCCCTCCCCACCCTTCTCCAGAGAGTTCACTGTTGGATGTTGGGGGTCCTTGTAGAGATTCCTCACTGGGGGAGTCAAAATAGAGTAGTGATCACAGTACTACATGGAAGGCAAATGTCAGCCATGTGCCATGCTAGGCATAGCTTCAGGAAACCCCTAGAAGCTTCAAGGGGTAGATGGAATCAGAGTAATCATCTATTCTGGCCCGGAGATGAAGCTTATGGTTTTCTAACATCCACATCATCTCCCAGGTTCTTGGACGGACCTTTTTCCTGTGAGACCCAGCTCTGCAGCAGAAGTTCTTGGAGCCTCTGGTGGAGGAAATGGAGAAA
The DNA here is from genome assembly GCF_008632895.1 of Mastomys coucha. Lineage (NCBI taxonomy): Eukaryota > Metazoa > Chordata > Mammalia > Rodentia > Muridae > Mastomys > Mastomys coucha. The sequence continues at coordinate 112,559,638 of NW_022196900.1, forward strand.
GGTTCATGCTTTGCCACAACTGATCCTTGAACACACAGTGCAGACGCCTCCTCAGGGGCTCAGGCAACTGAAGGAAAGTTCCCTTTCCTGGACTCCACACTCTTTAAATACAGAGTCCCTTTGGAGAAAACTGATGGTGGAGAAAGTGAGCCTTAACCTGCAAGAGGAGAATTCTTCCATTGACCAAGGTGCATCGGGCTGCCATTCAGCACAAAGAGCCACAGCTTGTGAACTCAGCTGAGCACTAAGCCACAGAGGCCTCTCTTCTGCCAGCCAACGAGTCCATGAAATGACCCTCAAATTTCTAATTAGCAACCGTGTCAACCAGCCCAGTACTTCAGATGCCAAGAACAGAAATGCCTCTTCTCAGGGAGTTTATGAATCTACAGTCAGCTACTAATCCAGGAAGACTGATGCTCAGCAAAGCCTTAGCTCCTCACAATGCAGGGCTCCGAATTCTGCAGACACGGTGGCTTGTGTGAAGAGCTGATCTCGAGTAACATACACTCTCCCTACAGGAGGATTTCTAATTATCTGTTGAGGATACCATGAGGGAGAAGGTGCCATTTTGGTGAAAAGGTGTCATTTTGGTGAAGTTCATGCAAAAGAGGAGAACGAATCATATCCTTTGTCAGTAGCTGCAAGACAGCCAGTCATGTGCACCCACTTGTCTGTCTCCAGACATTGTTCCAAGTCCCATAAAAGGTGCCCTGAAGATTGGCTGTATTGGAATCCTCTATAGCTGGAGAGGCCACCCGATTGCAGTCTCCCAGAGACCACAGTGACTGCAGATGAACTATCTATGTCACCCTGGGTGAGTCACAGTACTTGGATGTTGAGCTGAATGTCAGCCTAGGGATGTCTTGGGGAGGTCTGGTTAAACTGTGATTAACATTGAAGTCAATAATAAAGAGAGGCAGGCGGTCTTCCAAGTATGTATGCCTCACACCTTCCCCATGTGTGTGCCTGACACCTTCTACATGTGTGTGCCTCACACCTTCCACATGTGTGTGCTTCACACCTTCCACATGTGTGCACCTCACACCTTCCATGTGTGTGTGCCTCAGACAATCAACTGAAAGCTGTGTTAGTTTCTGTTGCTATGATAAAAAACACCATGACCAGACTGGAGAGATGGCTCTGTGGTTAAGAGGTCCTGATTTCAATTCCCAGCAACCATATGGTGGCTCACAACCATCTATAATGGGATGTGATGCCCTCTTCTGGTGTGTCCGAAGACAGCTACAGAGTACTCATATATATAAAATAAATAATTTTTTTTTTAAAAAAAGCACCCTGACCAAAGCCATTATAAAAGATAGCGTCTATTTGGGCTTACGGTACCAGAGGAACAAGAGTCCATCATGACAGAGAGGTATGGAATCAGGAAATGGAGAAATCAACCTTCTACTACAAACCCAAACCAGGGAGAGCAAGCTGGAATTGAAGTGAAGCTTTAAATGCTCAGAGTCAGGATCCAGTGGCTGGCTTCCTCTAGCCTGCACCTCACCATAGCCTCTCCAAATGACACCACCAGCTAGGGACCTCATGTTCGTGAGCCTAGAAAGGAACATCTCACTCAAGACAAAGGTCTCAAGTGGAAGAACTGAACACCCATAGGAAGAAAGGATGACTCCCTACATAAAGCCTTCAGCTCCATCTGAATCCTCCTTTCTTCTCACCCCATCTGCAGCCAATCTCCAGTCCCCTACGAGGACTTGCCAGCCCTTCAGTTGTGTGAGCCAATGTCTTTAACTAAGTCGTCTTCTTTGTCCCTCTCTCCCCACCTCTCAGACACAGACAGATGTGTGAGGTACAGGTGTAGATGAAGACTGCTATGCATGTTGAATGGAGTCATACAAGCCCTCCTGCTGGCCATTTCCTAGAGAGTCCTATGTTTGAACAGAGCCTGAGACTTTCCTTGGCATTTTCTGGAGTCTGTTTGTCTGAGATCCCTTCAACCAGCTCCCAGATGGCCCCCACTCTGATTCAGGAGATGTATATATGCCCTGGATGCAGAAAGTTCTCTGCCTTCCGAATAGAGATCAGAGAAGGCATGAGAGCTGTGCAAGAGGCTGCTGTCCTAAGGCGTATGAGTATGTGAGTGTGTGTGTATGCGTGTGTATGTGTGTGTATGTATGTGCATGCATGTGTTTATGTGTGAATATATGCATGTGCATGTGTATGTATTTTTATGTGTAAACATGTGTATGTATGTGCATGTATGTATGTGTATGTGTTTGTGTGTGTAAGCATGTATATGTGCATGCATGTGTGTGTGTGTTCACATGTGTGAGTTCAGGCATAAGCATAAAATGACGCAAGTGTAGAGATTAGAAAACAATCTTGGGTGTCATTCCTCACTTGTCACCTTGTTTGAGAGGGTCCCATTGCCAAAGTACACTACAGATTAGCTGACCATCAGCTGCCAAAGATTCTCCTGTCTCCACTCCTAATCTCACCACAGGAGCCCTAGAATTATGTGTACTATGTGTCTGACTACGTGGACTCTGGGATTCTGAACTGTGGCTCTCATGCTTGCTCAGCAAGGTCTTTACCACTGAGCCATCTTTCCAGACCCTCTCCCCCAAAGACCATCAGCAGTCATAGAGAGAACCTTCCGACATGAGCATGTGGGTATAATGTCCTTGGAATGCCCATAATGTGTTTTATTATCTAGTATTTGATGGCACCATCTTTTCCTTCAAGCAATGTGATGCTTAGGCTCTTGTGTGTGTGTGTGTGTGTGTGTGTGTGTGTGTGTGTTTGTGTGTGTGTGTGTGTCTGCACGTGCAATAGTGGTGTGTACACATGAACACGACAAACACATACACACACACATCAATTACTTGCATACTACTATTGTTTCAGTATTTGTCCACAATGATTGAGCAGACCTATGCAAACATGGACTAGTTGACAGCTGTCTTTGGGTAGCTATGTCAACTTGACTAGGCCTAGAGTCACCTGAGAGTAAAGCTGCAATTGAGGAATTGCCTAGATCAAATTGGCCGTGGGCATGTCTGAGGGGTATTAGCACGACTGTTTATTGTTTTAGGAGCTTCACGATTGTTTATTTGTTAGCTTCAGTCCACTGTGGGCAGTACCACTCCCTAAACAGGTAGTCCTGGGCTATAAAAGAAAGCTAGAAAAGGCTGAGCTGGGAGCAAGTCCTCAAGCATTCTCTATGGTTCCTGCTGTACTTCTTGGTTGTGAAGTGAGATCCTGGGCTGGAGGTAATGGTGTGTGGAATAGCAAGCAAGCCTGCCTTTCAGTTCCCGCCTTGACCTTCCTCAAGGACAGCCTGTGACCTGGAAGTGTGAGGTAGATAAGCCCTTTCCTCCCTAAGTTGCTCTTGGGTCATGGTGTTTGTCACAACAACAGAGATCAAACTAGAAAGAAGTTCACACATATTGCTGTTTTGCCCAGGAGTCCCTTGGAGACCACTTTTCTGCTCAAACGTCACCCACCAGGAGCCCAACAGTGAGGCTTCTGCTGCTCTGTAAGCCCCAGTTGTCTCAGATTCACAGTGTGGCTATAAATCTCCCTCATCCCTCAGCCATATGTCGGTGGCTCCATTTGCAGCATGCCTTGGCTGCGCTCAGTCAGATGCGAGGCTCCGTCCAAATGGTCCATTTGGACGTGTCCATTGCCCAAGCCGAAGACCGTTAGGCTCTGAGATAGGGACAGGGGATGGAGGATAAATGGAGTAAATTAAACATCTGATTTGGAGACGTGTTGCTGAACCCAGTCCAACCACAAATTAAAGCTCACTGGAGCCTGTATTTCCTGTGCCAGACTGTGGATGTGGCAGCTGTGGAGGGATGGGACAGGGATTCCGGGACTTAGACAGAGCTGTGTCCTCAGGATAGACAGAGCCTGGGCATTTCCTGGGGAAGGCTGCCCTGCCCCCACCCATTAGGATTGTTAAGAGTGTCATGAAGGACAGCCTTTTGTGGGACAGAGAGGTGGACCACACGATACCAAATTCAGAAATCTGGGTAATATCTTCCCAGTGTCTTGCAGCTGGGTGAGTTGGAGTGAATCCTTTGGAGGTGGAAGGAAAAGAGGTCACCTCTGCCTCTGTCTCCTTAAGTGAACATTCCACCTTCTGCTTCCTCTTCTGTCAAACAGGACAGGGAATGCCCACCCCACCAACATGGGGACAACTCAGCGTTGAGTCAGAACCTTGCTCAGAGCTAACATGTGGCAGATACACAGTGGCAAGATGCAAGATGCTGCAGCAGGAAGAGCCTAAGGTGTGCAGAGAGCCTTGCGGGGACTTGCCGCTCCCACTCTGCTGAGCCTCCCTATGCTTGGAAGGGTATCAGGTGCTGAACATTGGACTCTGCAGATGATCCCTTGGGTTCTTGATGGTGTCGCTCATGGCTCATTCTGTTTGCAATGGTATGTGTGTGTGTGTGTGTGTGTGTGTGTGTGCGTGTGTGTGACCACACACACACACACACACCACAGGGTGCATGTAAAGATCAGAGAACAATCTGGGACAATGGTTCTTACCTCTGACTTGTGGGAGACAGAGTCTTTGTTGGTCCCGGCTGTGTACATCAGGCTGGCTGGCCTGAGAGCTTCCAGGAACTCTCCTGTCCATCTCCATCTATCTGTAAGAGTACAGGGTCTAATGGTGCAGGCTACCACACCTAGGGTTTACATGGATTCATGTGTCTGTAGCAAGCGCTTTACTCATCCATTCACTTCTGCAGCCTCCACATCTCCCTCAAGCTGGGTGCCCAACATATCACATGACTCACAGACATACACTCACAACATGCTTGCTGGGTGAATAACTAGAGATCTTCTTAAGAGCTGGTGGTGGGAAAGGGCAGAGGAGCAGGGACCCATGGGCCTTGGATAGTGGAGTTTTGCCCTGAAGTCAACAGCCTAGGGTTCACATCTCAAAAAGCAGACTTTCTGCAGAAAAACTCACACTTTGAGAGAAGGGAGAACAAGATGCATGTTGGAGTTGTTAGAAGGAGGAGCTCTGTGGTGCCAGGCCCCCTCAAGAAGTGTCCTCCTAGATGTGCCCTGTGTAACAGAGTGCACCCTGATGAATAGAGTATGCAGTGTTGTATTGTGAATACACACTGTACCACATTAGGCTAGCAGCAAGGACCCATCCAAATGCTTCTGGGACCTGACTCAAGGTCTCTCCGTAGAGGTTGTTCTACCCTAACCCTAACCCTAACCCTAACCCTAACCCTAACCCTAACCCTAACCCTAACCCTAACCCTAACCCTAACCCTAACCCTGACTCAAGGTCTCTCCGTAGAGGTTGTTCTTGAAGGGTGCTCACATATGGCTATCGGAACCCTTGGTAGGGAGTTTTCACCCACTGTCTTCCTCCAAGCAGGTGTGAACATCCACCTGCTCACTTACAGGTACCAAAATGAGGGTGCACATACAGGCTCTCCCCAGAGTTCTTGGAATGAGCAAACATCCGTCTGAAAGCATGGGAGTCTGGCATGGGACCCCAGGTAGCAGGTAACAGTGGGAGAGTCATTTGTAAAACACGATCCTCCCTGTCCCCCCCCCCCCCCCCCCCCCCCCCCCCGCCCACCTCCCCGAGGACCGTGCCAGTCCTTTCTAGGAGGACAGTGAGAGAGGATAGCAAACCGTGCAGTGAAGTGGGCACGGTCTGTTTTAAGAGGGAAAGGGCTGGTCTATTAGCTCTAAGGGTCAAAAGTGGGGTTTTCTGCAATGTACCCTTGTCTCCCTGGGACAGAGTCCCTGCTGGATGAGGGGAAGCTGCTCCGGCCTGATGCTGTCGTCTGTGTTCCTCTCCCGTGGTTTACTTTCTACCATGGCCCATCCTCCCTGGTTTGATGTGTGAGGCTGCCCACAGGCTGACCATATCTAAGCAATTCTGTCCGTGTCAAACGCTTACTGAGCAGTGCCAGGTAATGGCTGGCATGTCACCCGTGTGGCCAATCTGCTCATGCTAAAGACCTGGATTGCTATGCCGTTAGTTACACAGAGGTAATGAGAACCCCTCACGGAGCATGAGGCAGGGTTCAATGTGAAGAATTTAGTACTGAGTGGGAGAGAGACGGGACAGAATTACAAATATCCCACTAATGTAAACCACAGCTACTTCCTAGCCAAGTCCCAGTGCCTCTCACAGATCCAAATTGCAGAGTTTCTCTGCTAAAACCCAATCTGCATTCCACCTCCCTCCCGCCTTCACTCTCTTCGAGGCCTTAATTTTATGAGCGATTGCTTTGAAGAGGGGGATCATCACTGGTTTACTGAGAAGTTGTACAATTTCTAATTGCCTTCTCAAAATTTCTCCTCCATTGCCTCCAGCAATATTTTATGCTGCCACGGTCATTATCCTCTTCTGGCTGGCTTTCCCTTCTCAACCACGGAAAGCTCCCACCTCACCCCACCTACCCCTCCCTGAGCAGACTCGAACCTACTCCTCGCCCGTTCCCAAGCAGCCAGACACCAGCTCCTCCACCTTTTCTATGACCTTAACCAGCCCCCATCCCCTGCCGAAGGACTTACACCCCCACATGCTCACACCTCCAAGTAGCTCACGTGCTCACCGCTTTCCAGAGGTTTCTTTCTCGAAGCTTCTTCTGACCCCCTTCTCATTCTTTCATGACTTTTAATAATGGCCATTGCGTTTATTGAGCATCTATTATGTTCTCTGCTGGAATATGGGCCATTGGTTAGTGGCCTCACCACTGAAGAAAATGTCTCCTTCCTCCACAGCTGACACTGTCTTCACGCAGGGCCTGTCGCCACCGGCTAAGAATGAAGCACAGATCTAGATCACCGGCTCAGCACGCAGTCAGATCAGCATTCACACAAAGGTGGTTAATGTGTTCCGAGCCCATGGATATTCCTTTAAAGCTGAGGCCTTCTCTTGACGCCTCTGGTGATTTTCTGATCCTTCTTGTGTGGTTGTCTCTGAGGACAGCATGCAGAAGGCCAATGGCATCTGTGTGTCCATTGGCATCTCTCCAGGAACTCACTGAAATGCACATCTGAATGTGTAGTTCCCGTGCCACCTAGTTATGTGCAGTTACTCGGTCCTGCTGATAGACCTATGTACCTCCACACACTTGCACCTCCACACACTTGCACCTCCACATACTTGCACCACCACATGCTCACACCTCCATATGCTTGCACCACCACATGCTCACACCTCCATATGCTCACATGCCCACATGTTTATACCTCCACATGCTTGCATCTCCACATGCTCGCACCTCCACACACTTGTACCTCCTCATGCATACACTACCACATGTTTGTACCCCCACATACTTACACCTCCACAAGCTTACACCCCCCATATGCTCACACCCCCACATGCTTACACCACCACATGCTCACATCCCCACATGCTTACACCATCACATGCTCACACCTCCACATGTTCACACCTCCACATGTTCACATGTCCACATGCTTACATCCCCCACATGCTTGCACCTCCACGTGCTCACACCTCCACATGCTCACACCTCCACATGCTCACACCTCCACATGCTCACACCTCCACATGCTCCCATCTCCACATGCTTGCATCTCCTCATGCTTACATCTCCACATGCTCACACCTCCACATGTTCCCACCTCCACATGCTTGCATCTCCTCATGCTTACATCCCCCACATGCTTACACCTCCACATGCTCCACATGCTTGCATCTCCTCATGCATGCACCTCCACATGCTCACACCTCCACATGCTCACACCTCCACATGCTCACACCTCCACATGCTTGCATCTCCTCATGCATGCACCTCCACATGCTTACACCTCCACATGCTTACACCTCCACATGCTTACACCTCCACATGCTTACACCTCCACATGCTTACACCTCTACATGCTCCACATGCTCACAGCTCCACATACTTGCATCTCCTCATGCTTACACCTCCACATGCTTGCATCTCCTCATGCTTTCACCTCCACATGCTTGCATCTCCTCATGCTTTCACCTCCACATGCTTGCATCTCCTCATGCTTTCACCTCCACATACTCACACCTCCTCATGCTTACATCCCCCACATGCTTGCACCTCCATATGCTCACATCTCCCACATGCTTGCACCTCCACATGCTCACACCTCCATATGCTCACATCTCCCACATGCTTGCACCTCCACATGCTCCCCAGGGCAGCTTGATGTTTTATGGGTTGGGAACTGTCAGGATCAACCTTGATCCTACCTTTTAAGGCCACCTTTTCCTCCTCAACACCCCCCTGGTTGATTTCAAGCTATCACAACCCAACTTTTGCCCACAATGAGGGTCCAGCTTGGACTTTCAGCTGAAAGCTGTGGGTGGCTCACCTGTATTCCTCTCCCTCCACAATCTGCTCTGCATGGAACTGAAGGAGGCAGACAGCTGCAGCAGCTGGCAGCTCACACGGCTGACAGCAAACCCCATCCTCTTCCCTCTTGAAGCCACTCCCTTCCTCTTCGACCTGACACTGTCTAGGAACTGATGCAAGCCCAGCTAGGGCTACCTCCTCATGCCCATAAGACCGTGGGACTACCATTTCTTCTTCCTCCAGGTTCTGCTAAGGCTGATGCTCTAAAGTTGACAGAAAGAAGAGAGAGAACTCACTGTGTGCTTTCCTAAAACCTACTGTGGGTGCCACGGGAGTCTGGAATTCATATGAACATTGAGCTAAGCTGACAAAAAGACTGGAGGATGATGGTGTCATCGAGGGATGCTGAGACCCATGGAAAGATTCTGTCAGTGACAGGACGACTCTGACAGCCATGAAAGGATTCTATCACCCACAGAGGAACTCTGTCATCTCTGGGAGAACTCTGTCATTCATGGAAGGAACCTGTTGCTCATGGGTGGATTACGTCATCTACAGGACTCTACCATCAATATAAGAAGACTCATCTGTCTTCCATGGGAGGACTCTGATGCTCTTGGGAGGACTCTGATGCTTTTGGGAGGACTCTGTAACTCACGGGAGAACTCTGTTATCCATGGAAGGAACCTGGTGCTCATGGGAGGATTACGTCATCTACAGGACTCTACCATCAATATAAGAAGACTCATCTGTCTTCCATGGGAGAACTCTGATGCTCTTGGGAGGACTCTGATGCTTTTGGGAGGACTCTGTAACTCACGGGAGAACTCTGTTATCCATGGAAGGAACCTGGTGCTCATGGGAGGATTATGTCATTGTAGAGGACTCTAACATCAATAAGAAGACTCGTCTGTCTTCCATGGGAGGACTCTGTTACACGTGGAAGGACTCTGATTCCCACCATTGACTCTGTGGTCCAGACTGTGTTATCCAGGGATGAGAGGAGACTCTGTCATACACTGTAGGTCTTGGTCATCCATATGAGGTCTCCGGACACGTTATTGCAGTGAAACCCCTTAGCCTAGATCAGGCCTGGTTTTGAATTGTGCTGAGAAGTCACAAAGAATAAGAAAGCAGCTGGAGTAACAATGAGGAATGTTATGCCAGTGAAGTGACTGGGTTAGGGCCATGGCGGTGTGGAACGGACCAGAGCACTTGGAAGGAAGGACTTGGAGCTCATTGGTAGGAAGGAGTCATCACCTGTGGTCCACTCTGGGTGTGAGGGAGCCACAGGTCTGCACCTTCATCCCTCATGTTTCTCAGCCTATGGGGAAGCCTCATCCCCACCCAGGGTGCTAAGCCAGAGCTGGCCTCCTGTTCCCAAGGCAAGCACACCTCAGTGCTCAAACACTGCTCTCTCTGCTAGAGCCACAACCAGGCCCTGCAGGGAGCTTCTTGGTAGGAGAAAGAGCTCCCTGAGCACTGCACGGATGCTAGAGAGGAGCATGGGGGGGGGTCTCTCCCACTGAATGCACTGAGCCCTGCACGGATGCTAGAGAGGAGCATGGGGGGGTGTGTCTCCCACTGAATGCACTGAGCACTGCACGGATGCTAGAGAGGAGCATGGAGAGACCACTGAGCACTGCACGGATGCTAGAGGAGAGCATGGGGGGGGGGTCTCTCCCACTGAATGCACTGAGCACTGCACGGATGCCAGAGGAGAGCATGGGGGGGTCTCTCCCACTGAATGCACTGAGCACTGTATGGATGCTAGAGGAGAGCATGGGGAGGTCTCTCCCACTGAATGCACTGAGCACTGCACGGATGCCAGAGGAGAGCGTGGAGGGTCTCTCCCACTGAATGGACTAGGCATCCATCTCCAGATTCAGCAGACAGGACGTGGTCATCAGTGCTGCTCTCTCTTCAACATTGCAGTGATTAATGTGAATCATGCTGTTGGGGGGAGGGGAGATGAAGGGATGAGAAGGGAAGGGGAGGAGAAAGGGGAAGGGAGATGAAAAATCCCATGAAAAACAGAATGAAGGATAATCAACATTTAATGTCCTCTGATCTCCACAGATGCACTGCACACTGCACACTGCACACACACACATACATGTGCATGCGCACACACACCTGTAAATATACACACCTATACACACACCTGTACACACATGCATACACACATGCACACACACATACACACAAGCACACACATCTGCACACACACACAAATGGGGAGAGAAGAAAAAGGAGGGAGAAAATGAGTGGGAAGGAAATTGGAAATGAGAGAGAGAGAGAAAGTGAGAGAGAGAGAAAGACAGAGGCAGAGAGACGGAGAGACAGAGAAGACACAAAAAGGGAGGGGTAGAGGAACTGAGGGAAGGTGTCTGTCCTAAGAAAGACCCATGTCCTTGTGTATGTGTCCAGGGTGAGCGGTGATGTCCCTCCAGTGACTTTGATCCGAGCTCCCTGAAGGTTGGAAGAGGAGAGTCCTGTCACTCTGTTTCTATGCACCTGAGCTTTTTCAAATTGCCAGGGGTAGGGACTCGAGCTGCTGAGCCCTCCCCTGGGGTCCCACCCTCTGCTGGCATTGCTCAGGGTCCTGTGCGAGCAGGATGGGGCAGGGCTGACCGCAGAGAGGGTCTGGACACCTGCCTGTGAGCAGAGCCTTTAGGTAGGCTCCCAAGCTCAGGGGGCATCGCGTCTTCCCAGCTTCTAACAGCTAAGCTTGCTCCTGCCTGTTTTGCTTTGCTTTTAAATTGGCAAAGGCTTCATTCTTTTGATAGAAATGTTCTTTGTGAAAATGTAAATCCAACGGATAAGCAAACAAATATCTCCCATAAAGCAGGTACTGTTTTGATTCAAAACACAAGCGAATTCCCACACCTTTGGAGTTTGATGGAAACGGGGTTGGAAGGAGAATAAAAAGGCAACTGCCATGTCTGTGAACACGGGCAGGCTGGTGGGGGAGTTGGTGTTCTTACTCACCCTTCCCCCATTCTCCTTCTTCATCCCACATTCTGTCCCTCCCCACTCACTCCCAGCTCATTTCCATAATGTATCTGTCCAAGTGTATCCTTATGTTTTAAAAATCTTTTTATGTCTGATACATGTGTGTGCATGCATGTGCAGGTGTATATGTGTATATGCATGTGTGTACAGGTATGTGTGCATGTATGTACAGGTGTATGTGTGTGTGCATGTGTGTACAGGTGTGTGTGGTGTGTGTACACAGGTGTGTGGATGTGTATACAGCTGTGTGGATGTGTATACAGCTGTGTGTGTACATGTGTGGATGTGTGTGGATGTGTACACAGGTGTGTGTGGATGTGTAAAAGTGTGTATGTGTGTGCAGTGTGCTATGCAGAGGTCAGAGGACAACATTAAACGTTGATCATTTTCCATCTTGTTTTTCATGGGGTTTCTTGTCTGCAGTGCATAGGCCCGGCTAGATGGTCAGTGAGCTTTGGGAAATTCTCTCGTCTCTGCCTCCTGTCTCCTCATAGGAGTGCTGGGATTGCACATATATGCTTCTATGTGTGGTTTTACCTGGGTTCTAGGCATCCACACTCAGGCCCTCACACTAGCATAGCAAGTGCTTTACTGCTAAACCCCCTATCTGAGAAAGAGCCTTAATTGCTCTTCCGTCCAGAGCTGACCACTTCCCATGAGTGGCCAGAGTGCCTTGCCTCCCATGAGAGGGGAGAGGACTTGTCCTGCTGTGGCTCGCTTGCCCCAGTGCTGAGCACAACTGCTGCACCTGTGCAGCCATCACATTAGCTTTAGGAGGAGGTTGTGCAAAGATGTCTCTTGGATTTACTGCTGTTAATACAGTAGAATCCAATAACCACTGTTCCTTTAATAAACAGTATGTCTGTTTAACTGGGCCAATGGCCAGGGGACAGTGGAGGAGCTCTGCACAAGCTGCTTTTGATGAGTCCACTCCCTTTTCCAGGGAGGGTCAGCTCCCCGCTTCTTCTGGCCCTCAAGTGAGGGGGTGCAGCCTAAAGCTTTGATTGCAAGATCTGCTGAGGTCTAGCCCAACACCTACACAAAGGCTCAAGGTAAGGTTGACAGCTATCACCACACCAGGCTGTGAGATGCTTCCATGGTCTCAGAAACCCCATCTCAGCCTTCTCTGCTTGGGATTAGCAGGTCTTCCTGAATAACTCGGAGCTTAGAAGAAATTAAGTGCCTAGTTCACTGTACCTGAGTTGAAGCCACAGACTGAGATCATGTCCATTGGGACAGGACATTGTCATTAGGTTTCCAGATGCCCCACCCACCATCATTAGACCCAAGGGAGCCGCACCCTGTATGCCTTTCCAGATCAAGTGAATTCACTGCAGAGCAAAGAGCTTCTTCCTGCCTGTCCATCAGCCGAGTGAGGGAGGAGATGGGTAATGAATGAGCTGTCAAGTGTGGGGTGGGATTTTTATTTTTCTAGGTAAATGCGAAGCGGATCAAACATTCTTTATTTCACTACCGTTTCCCAAGTGAAACAACTTTAGCCCGGAGGGAGAAATCAATGTTCAAAGCCCTTACTCATTTTTTTAAAAAAAGATAAGCACTGTGTTTAGTACATAATGGAAGGGCTTCTCAAGAAGCCAGCTCCAGGAGACGTGAGGCATCGGCGAGATGACTGGCAGAGGAGGCAGAGGCTGCTGAAAGAGGTGGAGACCTGTGTATCAGGAGAGCCCCAAGAAGAGGCACTTGTCAAAGTTGCTGCTGACTTCCAGCCTGATGGGATAAAGCCAGAGCTGCTCCAGACAGAGCGCTCCAGAGCTGGTCCAGACAGAGCGCTCCAGAGCTGCTTCCAGACAGAGCACTCCAGAGCTGGTCCAGAGCTGCTCCAGACAGAGCGCTCCAGAGCTGCTTCCAGACAGAGCGCTCCAGAGCTGCTCCAGACGGAGCGCTCCAGAGCTGCTTCCAGACGGAGCGCTCCAGAGCTGGTCCAGAGCTGCTTCCAGACAGAGCGCTCCAGAGCTGGTCCAGACAGAGCGCTCCAGACAGAGCGCTCCAGAGCTGGTCCAGACAGAGCGCTCCAGAGCTGGTCCAGACAGAGCGCTCCAGAGCTGCTTCCAGACAGAGCGCTCCAGAGCTGCTTCCAGACAGAGCCCTCCAGAGCTGCTCCAGACAGAGCGCTCCAGAGCTGGTCCAGACGGAGCGCTCCAGAGCTGCTCCAGACGGAGCGCTCCAGAGCTGCTCCAGACAGAGCGCTCCAGAGCTGCTCCAGACAGAGCTCTCCAGAGCTGCTCCAGACAGAGCTCTCCAGAGCTGCTCCAGACAGAGCTCTCCAGAGCTGCTCCAGACAGAGCGCTCCCATTCACACCTAATTTGCTCCCAGAGGACTCCGAATCCTTCCTTAACACCAAGTGGACCTCGGGGGAGGTATTGTTCTACTACACTCAAGAATGCCTGAAACATTGGGGTAAAGGCTTGGTAGGAAGGCCTTGGTAGACTGTGTGTGCCAGGCACATGCTCTCTATTCGTGTGCATGCATTCACATGGGTGTGTGTGCGCTCGCCTCTTATTGATGGCAGAAGGAACTAGGAAGAGCCCCTGTTCTCTTCAAGCCTCTTCCCCATTGCCTGTAGGTCAGCAGGAGTCCCTTTGCTGCTTTCAGCATCTCTACAAGAGCTCATCTCCTTCTCGGCATCAGCACTGTGCAGTGTGTGGCTTGGAACAGGCTCTCCCAGCTCCCTCCGTCTTTCCCAGGCTTGCTCTGCCCTGCTAAGGAAATCCATGCACAGCTCTCTGGGGTAGTGTCCACCCTTCTGAGAACACTCCAGTCTGCTGAGGCACTCTTGTGGCATGGGGCAGGTGAATGGGGTTGCAACTGCTCTCTGCAAAGGAGAGGAAACTCCTGTCTTCAGGAAGAACTGGCTCCCAGTGAGAGTCCTTCAGAACCACCCTAAGTCAGTGCGGGCTGCAGGTCCTGGCTCCACCCGGGCCCTTCAAGATGAATAGGAGTGGATCCCTTCCAGGCTCTGAAGAGTTTGAGCATTGATCTCCACCTCCATCCCACCCCATCCCACCCCAGCCCACAAGGGCTCTTTGTTCTTGAAGGATAGCAACAGCTGCTTCCGCCAGTGGCCTTCCTCTGACTTTGAGGGTTTGTTTCACAATTAGGATGGAAAAGAAGAGCCTCGGGTGCCGCCCCTAGAGTCTGTCACCCTGATTTGCAGAACACAGTGAGTACCACTGTCCCCTTCATTGTCAGCTTCAGCATCTCCTTGTCCAATCATTAGAAGAGGAAGGAGTTGGTCTTGGATTAAGGGTGGTGATTATACTAAACTTCCCAAACCAGGTCTGCCCTTCCAGCCATCTTCACGTACCATGATGATATCAAATGAACAAGGGCATTAGCTACTAGGTGCATGGAGTAATGGTGCACTAGATGAGTAAGACTCTCACAAGGAGACAGCATCTGGGGATTGTGGGGAAGCACGTGTTATACTGCAGAGGGCATGGTACAAGAACCTTAGCATATAGAAGAAAATACAAAAAGGAAATGTGTCACTTGATAGAGGCAGCCAATGGTGTCTTGACCCTGTTTCCCAGGTAGAGGGAGACTCAGTGGAGCCCCATTAATCACCCACTTGTTCTGACTTTGGACTTCCTCCCACAGTGAGGAAGGGGAGAAAGGGTTCTCTCTGCGACCCCCAGGTGTCAACGATGCCCTTGAGTAATGATGGGGTCAGGCAGGGGAGCTGGTAGGTGGATCCCACACCCAGACTCGATCTCAGGGCTCTGGAAAGGTAATTAGTTTTCTCTACTTTCTATGGAGATCGAGAGACAGGCTGGCTGGGGTCCACATTGAATGGTGTCCGCCACATTCCTGTGTATATTCGGCCTAATTTAATTGTGAAATTACGTTGGGGAATGTGTGAAAACACCAATTGCTAGGCATAATTTAGAAAGCACCATTGTCTGCTCGTTGCCCGCCAGCAAAGAGCGCTCTGAGCATGAAGGCTCTAGGAAGCCTGGCTAGGAGATGGGGCTGCTTCTTCAAGGTCCCCGCCTCTCTGGATCACAGTGGCTAAAAGGAAGAATTTGCCTACAAATAGCTATGAGGTGTCCATTAATCTTAGCCCCTAGAAGATTAATCCTTTGTTAGAGAGACGTTGGCTCAAAATGGGAGCAATAGTGCTGGGTCTCCTTCCGTTTTCAGGGGATGCCTGCCTCCTGTGAACCTTGTCCCAGCCACGGTGGGGGCAGAGTGTCACAGCCCTAGGCTGAGGCAAGTGCTTGTAATTATTTCTTTTGGTCATTATTCCTGCTCCTAGGATTTATTGCAAACAAGTTGTCAGGTTTCAGAAGGCTTAGATTTTGCAATATCAACTCTCAGGGTAAAATATTAGGGGAGAATGTTTTATATGCTCTCATCATGCTATACAGGGGTCGTAATTCACCTGGTGTCAATTAGAATTTCAACAAATCAACCTGGGAAAGATACCACATGACCCGCCCCCCACCACCACCACGGACTCTCCAGCCCCAAACCCCTTCTCACCTCATCATGGCTGATAGAGTCCATTTAAATAAAGTTTGTTTCTGTACATTGCCAGGAGTTGATTAGACGTACCTTTCCCCCATCAAGAAAAAAAATGTGAAAAAAAAATATATGTGCATGTGAATACAAGACTGCCCATAGAATTCTAAGTATTTTAAAAAATAATTTTCAGTCACTAAAATGCCAAGTGATGCGAATTAATTTATGGAATAGATATCGTCCAATGAAGTAGGCCATAAACTGAGCATCTGTATTTAAGCTGTGGTTTCCAAACACCTATGTAATGAAATCAAAATCAGAGGGTTGGGGGGAAAGTGTTCACAGCAGATCTGGTTAAGGAGTGTCCCCTTGCTGACCTTCCTCTCATCTGCCCACGTCCTCCTCCCAGGAAGTCTCAGCTTCCTTCGCTTGTTTCTCTGACCATCCAGCCACTCAGATCCCTGAATGAGTGCTGGGTTTGAAAGGGCCCTGTTGTTGATGTTCTAGAATCTGTGGGAAGGAAGATGAAAGCCAGAGAGATGACTCAGGTGGTAAAGATTCCTGCTACCCAGCCTGACTACTCCAGTACGATCTACAGGATCCACATGAGGAAGGAGAGAAATACCTTTACCAAAATGTGTCCTCTGGCATCCAGGGGACATGTTGTGGCATGGGACACATACGAGAGAGAGAGAGGGAGAGAGAGAGGGAGAGGGAGAGGGAGAGGGAGAGGGAGAGGGAGATAGACACAGAGACAGGCAGACAGAAAGACAGAGACAGGGAAGAGATAATGAGGCCCAGGATCTGCAGGACAGCATGAGTGGACACCAGTTATGATACATGACAAACTTTTGGGAAAACATGATTTTATTTACTTTTTAAAAATTTACTCTCTTCTCTCCCCTGGGTTGGGAACTGCAGCAACAGACAGCTTCCTGGCTGTGAGGTTGCTCTTCACACGTGGGGATCTCCTATCTCCAACCCTTGTCCCTTCAGAGCTGGGGAAAGAAACGAGAGGAGAAAGGAGAGAGAAGGGAGGGAAGAGAGGGGAGGAGGGAGCTGAAGGATTCGAGAGGCTCCCCTTCCTTTTTTGAACGGTATGCACCACATGGTTGGGGAGGATTCCCCCCTCCCAATTTACAGAACCACCCTCCAGACACTCCCAGAAATAACATGTCACCATTTCTCTGGGAATCCTATAATCCAGTTGAAGGACATCGCATAGGTGTGTCTCCTGTCTGCATCCCCTCTCTCCTCACCTCACTCACCCACCCAGCCTTTATCCTCACAGTGAGAACACCCAGTATCCAGGTTCTCAGAGGATGAACTCGTTGTACTCAGAAGTTCACACTCAGAAAGGACCCTGGCTGTGGACGCTACCTGCAGGACCTCCTCTGGGTTCACTGCAGAAGCTCTGTGGTTCTAGGGCCTTGGACCACACCAAGAATCGTACCCCTGGAGTCCTCGCCTCTGCACTTAGAGACTCTGGAACATTCAGGCCTCTGTCCTCAAAGAGCCGATTTCTCAACAATCAGTGTTCTGTGTAAACTCATAGTGTCCACCTGGACAGGCCTTGGGAAGGACCCAGAAGAGCGCGGACCAGGCCACAGCTTTATGAGGCCACTACAGCTGGAGGATCCCAAAAACTTCTACTGCAGGAACACTGCCCCATTGCACACAGGCGGGACCCAGATCATACCCCAGATCTGGGTACAGCTCAGAAGCAATGTTTCAATTCAGTGTTGACTCTGTCCCCTTTCTCCCAGAACAAGGCTGTCATGGGCCAAACTGTGTCCCCAAAGACCTGTGTCAAAATCTTAACACACAGCACCCCAGAATCTGCCTTTCTGGGAATGGGGTCTCTCATGGGGCCACTGAGTTAAAATGAGATCAGTAACCTGGACCTGATCCAACGAGTGTCCTTGGAGGATGAGAACAGGGGACAGGAAGATGGCTCGGTCAGTCAAGTGCTTGTTTTAGATGCATGAGAACCTGACTTCAGATGCCTAGGGCCCACATAAGTGGTGGGCCTGGGGCACTGTCCTGTATCTCCAGTGCAGGAGAGGCAGTGACAGAAGGGTCCCTCTCATAGGCTCTTTCCCAGATTAGACCAGATGAAAAGTAGATAAAGGCAGGTTTATTAGGAAGCAGCTCTCAGGTAGGCACACTGACCTCATAGGAGGAGGTCTGCGAAGTCATACGTCAGGGTTAAAGCACAGGGGGTTTGTAGGTCTTGGGCACTGGAAATGATAATGTGTGAACTCGGAGCTGGGGTCATGTCCATACACGGTCAGAAACTGGGCCCCTGGGCAGGCACTGTTGGGTGGGGGACAGGGAGAAATGACATGTTAGTCCAACAGTTTTCTCTGTGTGTTTGGGGTTGGAGGAAGGAGGGCAGACGGGGTTTCCCAGCTTGTTCAGAGGATGAGCAGGGGTTCCAGCTTAACACCCTGAGCTTAATGATCAGACAGTCTGGCTAAGCTACGGAGCTCCAGGTTCACTGAGAGTCTGTGACACCAATGTCAACCTCTGGCCTCCGCATGCACACGGACACACGTGTGTATACCAAAGGATCACACATGTACACATGTTTACATGTGCATGTATGCATGTACACACTGGTGGGCTTGCTAAGCTGTTTGTCATGGGATATGATGCTTGCATCCTTCACAGGCCATTGCCTGGGCTGCAAGCTCATGCCTGCACCAGCAGACAGCCAGGCTAGTTTAGCTCAGTTTTCTGCACAGGGAAAAGTTTTCAAATGACTCCTGAACAGAGTAATTTGATTTGCTGCGAAGTAGAGTTAAAAGTAAATTGCGCTAAATTAATATTGATTCAAATTAAGCCATTTATCTCTTTATGCATTTCAACTCCACATCCAATACAATCATTGCTTCAGCTACCCCACAGCAAACAAAATTACCAGTTAAATCGCATCTTGTGGTGGTTTTCCTTGTCTGGGAAAGGAGCACACTGTGCACTGCCTCAAGGACACACGTGCACATTCACACATGCTCACACACACACATCCAAAGCCCAAAGCTGAGCCAGCTGTGGTTTGCAGCTGCCTGGAGTAGAGGTGACGAACAAGATGGAGCTGCAAGGGGGCCAAGTTTCTCCTTAGGACAAATGTTTCTCCTAATTACTCTGAGGTTGGCCTCTGGGTTATGGGGAACTCCTAGAGCTCAGCTTCATTTCAGACATGACAGAAAGATGCTGAGAGGAGACGCTGGTGCCTGTGTTCTTTCTGGATGGGCCAGGGGCACAGCCCTTCTTTTCCTGTGTTGCTATGACAGATACCATGGCCAACAATAACATGGGAAGTCTGGGGAGCTGGATCAGTGGCTAAGAGCATTGGCTGTACTTTCAGAGGACCTGGATTCAGCTCCCAGAACCTACAAATCAGTCTGGAAGTCCAGTTCCAGGCGATCCAATGGCATCTCCATGTTTCTGTGGGCACCAGACACACATGTGGTGTGCAGGCATACATTCAGGCAAAAGACACATACAAATAAAGTACAATAACTCGAGGAGAAAAGAGTTTGGTGCATTTTACACCACCAGGTCACCAGCCATCATGGAGGGAAGTCAGAGCAGGAACTCAAGCAGGAAATTAGCAGAAATGATGGGATACTGCATACTGGATCACTCTCTGGCTCACTCATACATTCTACGTTTATCTTCTTGTACATCCTAGGACCCTCTCCCTAGGGACGGTGCCACCCATGGTAGGCTGGACTCTTCTCAAGTCAATCATCAGTACAGACAGTTACAGATATGCCCATCCATGAGACAATCTAATGGAATTCAATTAAGGCTCCCTGTTTCCAAAAGGCAGTAGGTTGTGTCAAATTGATACTAATACTAACCAGTACAGGCTCTGTGTCCAAGAGCAGGGAGACTGGAATGCCTCCTGCTTTGTTTCTCACTGGGCAGGTGTTTGAAAAGGACATAGCTCTACAGGGGACATGGAGCCCCAAGACAAGGCTACGTGATGAAGGATCTCACACTTGGCATTGAGCACCCACACGAGTGCTCAAGCATACACACTGTGTCCCCACCATGCTACTCTGAGACTCGGGAGATGGACTGGCTTTTTCCTCGTGGCTGTGGCACAGTACCTGATGAAGGTGGGCTTTATTTTGGCTCATGGTTCAGGGGAATCCATTGAGGCTGCAGAAACCTGAGGCAGCTGGTCATACTGCATCCGAAGTTGGGAAGCAGAGAGTAGTTCTGAGGTAGTGCTCAGCCCCCTTTCTTCTTCTTATCCAGTCTGAGAGCGCCGCCTACAGAAGGGTACCGCCCACATTCAGAGTGGGCTTCCGGTTCAGTTAACCCAATCTAGAGCTCCCTCACAGGAATACTAGGAAGTGATTCTGGATCGTGCCAGGTTTGACTATGAAGATTAACTATCAGAGGAAGGCATTAACAATACACAGTGTCAGGAGCCAATGCCAGGCTGGCCGTCTGTGACTCCTGGAACCCAGTAAGCTGTGGACCCCACACCCTTCCTCACTGATGAGAACCTTGGCAGTGTGTAGTGCCTGCTGGGCTGGCAGGAACTCTTAGGAACTCTGGGCTGACAGGACAGCTTTTCAGATCTGCAGAAAATAAAAAAATGATTATCTCAACAAAACGGCGTGGTAGGGATGTGAGGTCCTCGGGTCTGTGAGAACTCCAGCTCAAGAATCACCCTGACTGTGGGTGGTAATGGCAAGGAGAGGATGCTGGAAGCCCTGATAGCTGCCAAGGCCCTGAGATGAGCATCAAGCTCCACCAAGGTGTAACCCACTTCCACCAAACTGGAAACCCTGGGCCAAGGCTAGTTCTTCACTTTCATAAGGCACAGTACATTAGTTTTGCTTCCAGAAACAGGCAAGAGGCAAATACTGAGGGCTGGGAATGCAGCTCAGTAGTAGAGAACTCACCTGGCTTGTGAAAATCTCCAGATTCAATCTCTAGCCCCTGCCCCGCCCCCCCCCCAAAGTGCTTGGATGCAGGTTTGGTGGCTCACACTGTCTATCTCAGCCCTTAGAAGGTGGAGTCAGGAAGACCAGGAGTTCAAGACCAGTGTCTGCTACATTAGCAAGGCTAGCTTGGGCCTGTAAGTGTTTGTCTCAAAAGAGGAGAAAATGGAAAAGATTGGGAAGAGGAGCAAGAGGAGGAGGGGGAAGAGGAGGAGGAGGAGGGGGAGGACAAGGCAGAGGAAGAGGGGGGGAGGAGGAGGAGGAGGGAAAGGAAACCATCTGCATTGCACGGAACATTCAGGGACAAAGACCAAGATTTCTACCTCAGCCTTTAGCCTCCAGGACCAGATGAGGCTGTGCACACGAGGAGTGTGAGGAAGCCTTGTCTGTCACCCTAGCTTTCCCTTGACAAGCACTAAAATTACCCAGTAACTGTGTTTCCCTTCAGGGCACTCTCTCTTTCTGTCCCCCTCTTCCTTTCCCTTCCTTCCATCCTTGTAAAATGAACTTTCGCTGGCAGCAATAAGAAAGAAATGCATCTAAAGTCAAATGCATTCAAATCTATTTTTCCTCATATGAGGCCAAAGAGGAGAAGGTCAGAAGACAGGAGGCAGAAGGATCTGGAAGGTGGTGTTTGATGGCTTGAGTGCAGACATAGAAGGAATGGTGACACACCTCCTTGGTGACGTGGAGGCACTGAAGGTCGGCCCTTGCTCTTCCTGAGTGAGCTTTCCACCTATGACAGACCCTCCTCTAGGTCAATCACATCCCCACATGCCCTTTGGACACAGGAAGATTGCCTGCCATGCAGATGGAGGAGTGAGCAGCACACTGCGCTCTCTTCTCATTCTCCTGTCTATTTTGGAAGAGCCCTGTGCTCATGCCCTGGGGCTTCCATAAGGAATTCAGGCGGGCATTCTATATACAGCAGAGGCTCGAAATCAAGCTTGGCAGGGTGCTTCCTTATGAGGCTCCTGGGTGTGTTGGCAGCCAGTCCCACATATCCCAGACTGTATATGTATGTATGTATGTATGTATGTATGTATTATGCCTACATGTATGTATGCATGCATATATATGTATATATATTACATGAGTATGTATGTATATAAATTAAATGTTTTTTTAAAATAGAATACATTATCTCCTTCCATTCCTCCTTCAATCCCCTCCCAGCCACCCTCCCTCAAACCCTTCCCATTGAAAAGTATTTTTGAGAGTTCTGAGAACTTCACACAATGTATTTTGACTGCATTTATCCTCTGCTTCTCTCTCTAACTCCTCTCAGATCTGTCCCTACCTCCCCACCAGCGCTGGGATGCATGAGAGTCACCCGAATGACCTCATTTTAGCTTAGCTCCTTCACACACACACACACACACACACACACACACACACACACACACACCTTCAGTTCCACTCAGACTCTAGCACACTCTTGAGAGCCTTGAGTTAGGATGTCATCATACAGGTTTGGGAGATACAATGCTGTCTTCACTCTCTGTTTTCTCTGTTGAAGGACCTAACTCCATGTTCTAACGTCCTGTCCCTGCAATGGTAGGATAGAAGACTGTTCATCTTTTACAACCTCACTGTATATACAAAGAAAGAGAGTTCCCAAATCTACTCCCGTGGAACCCCAGCTATTCCACACCTGACACCCCCACTGAGCTCAGTCACAAAGATGTAAAGTCAGTCATACGTTAGGAGGGGACCCTTCTTATGTCTATTCTGCTCTGACGTAAGATCTCCTCAGAAGGATGAGAGTGGCCACTTGATTGTTTAGTTACATCTGCTGTGGGCACATTATGGGACAGCAGCTCACATTTCCTGCAGGTCCCAAGACCAAGACCAACTTATTCCAAGTCTTCCATGCCGGCTGACAGTCAGAGTTTGGAAGTGGTTATACGAGACAAAGCTGGAGCTAAGTTCTTTGAATTCAAACTCTTAACTTATTATTGAATGTTCCCTCAGAATGTTCACACACCGGACTTGGATGATTCAAACATAAAATTGAGTTAGTCCATTGATTTTTTTTCTTTTTTTGGCAATGTGAATAAAGAAGAGCATCTCAGACACCCTCGATGTGGTGCACTGGCCATCTCTACCATAGTGTAGAGGTGACACTGTAGAGAGGGGCCTCAGTAGGGACAGCAGGTCATAGGATGAAAATCCATTGAGCATTCTTGCTAAGCTCCATTACCCCAGGGGATGTGCCATCACAGAGCATTAAACAGTTTTTTACTGGGACCGCATGGGTTGGAGGCTTTTCGTGGTCACTGTTGGGTTGATTCTTGAAGGATGAGCAGAAATCCTTCATGTAAGAAAGAGAAAGGAGAGACTGGGGCAGCAGAATGAATGGAGCAATGCTCAGGGGGAAAGAGTTCCTAAGAAACTGGTCCATATCCCAAGAGACTGGGAAGAGAAACCAGATCAGAGAAGGGTCAGGGGACAGACAGACAGACACTTCAACTGCCCTGGGTCAGGGGACAGACAGACAGACACCTCAACTGCCCTGGGTCAGGGGACAGACAGACAGACACCTCAACCGCACTGGGTCTGTGGACAGACACCTCAACTGTACTGGGTCTGTGGACAGACACCTCAACCGCACTGGATCCCAGACAGTACTAGCTTTTAAGTTCAGTCTTTCTCCAAAGCCATTGCCTCTCAACAGCCTTGTCACTTCTGGACAATTTATGACAGGGAGACATCTGTAGCTACCCCTCTAGCCAAGACCACCAGGCCTAGTAACTCCCAGGCACTCGGAGAACTCAACCAAGTCTTTAGTATAACTGTGGTGTCTCATCACAACAGAAATGGATTGCTGAAAAATCAGCAGAGAGAAAAGCCAAAGTGGCCGGGTGGTGGTGGTTTGACTCTGCTTGGCCCTAGGGAAGTGGGAGTATTAGGAGGTGTGGCCTCATTGGAGGAAGTGTGTCACTGGGTCATTCCTGGCTTGTCTTGCCCCTTGCTTTAGTTAGGAGGGCTTTGAGCGCTTCTAGTGCTCAGGCTCTGCCCAGCATAGAGACCGTCCTCTTCCTCCTCCTCCTCGCCTTCAGATCAAGATGTAGAACTTGTTTTTCTCCAGCGCCATGTCTGCCTGCATGATGCTGTGGTTCCTACCACAATGACAATGGACTGAACTTCTGGTCCTGTAAGCCAGCCACAATTAAATGTTTGCCTTTATAAGAGTTGCCTTGGTCATGGTGTTTCTTCACAGCAATGGAAACCCTAATTAAGACAAAGGCCAAGACAAGCCAGGCATGAAGTTGCAGGTGCCTAGAGATCACTCTGACCTCTAGCTGATGACGGAGGTGATCATGACCACACATGATGATGGTCAGCCACACGTGAGATCTGTCAGTCGGGGTGTTTCACCAAGCCTTGACATTCTGGGGGTTTCTGTCACTCAAGCATGAAAATGCCAGCATGTCCAGCCCTGCTTCCTCCTCCTCCAGCCCCCACCCCACAGCTTAGCTTTATGAATAACATGGAGAGTATGATGTTTAATGTATTTCCCAGACCGGAACCAAATAAAACATCATTGGTGAGTATGCCCGAGGAAGCTTCTGGAACAGATTGGTGTGGATGCTGATGAGCACAATGTGTCAGGTCAGAAGATTGCACTGATCCCTGGGGAAGCTTCGTCTGATCATTCAGGTCTTGCCCAGAGATTCAGGAGGAGGGAAACCTCACTGCCCTCAGGAACTTTTCTCTGCTCTCCTCACCCAGTTATCCTTTCTAGACCTTACACACCTAAGAGCCCACATCTGCAGAATCCTCAGAAGGGGGCACCAGAGGAAACCCAGACCTCCACCCCAGGGACAGATTTAGAACTTCTCACACATTGCTACTCAAGTTGATGGCTGGAAGAAGAGATTAAAGTAGTCTTCAGGGTGGAGAAATCATCTGCAGACTCTCACACATCCACGAAGTCCCCACATCTTACGGGACACACAGCAACATGGGTGCTTCCTGTAACTCTGAGCCATCCCAGTTCACAGCCCAGACCTAAGGAGGCAGATGAGGCTCATGAGATCTTGTGCCTCAGAGTTGTAACGTGGAGGAATCTCTGTCTGTGAGTCACTTTATTTCATGTGGCACTGGATGTGTCTCATGCCCATTGTCTCTCTCTCGAAGTCCTTGCTTCTGTTTTGCCTCATGCCTGCCTAGTGCTCTGCCTCAAACCCTCCTGCATGTGTATGCAGACATACACATATACACACATATATACACATGCACACACACAAACATACACACATACCACACATATACACACATACACATACATGAGCATACACACACACACACACACACACACCTCAGCACTTACCCAAGCATCTTCACTCTAGGACTCAGGGTACCACAAACACACATGCATGTGCACGAGTACACACATGCACACACATACACACACACACACACAAATACACACACGTGCACATGCACACAGGTCTTAGCTCTTACTAAAGCATCTTTACTCCTGGACTCAGGGTCCCACAAACACACACACACACATATACACACACATGCATGAGTGCAGACTTAAATACACACACACATGAGTGCACGCTCACACACGCATGCACACACACACGCCTCAGGTCTTACCCAAGCAACTTTACTCCAAGACTTAGGGTCCCACAAACACACACATGCACGAGTGCACACTTAGACACACACACACACATGCCAGAGTACACACTTAGACACACACACACACACACACACACACACACACACGTCTCAGTTCTTACCCAAGCATCTTCACTCCAGGACTCAGGGTGCCCTAGTTCCCTTTAAATAGCAACCTGACACAGCCTAGAGTTATGTGAGAAGGAAGTCCCGGCTGAGGTACTGCTCAGATCAGATTGGTTTGATCTAAGGGGAACTATCTTGATTGTTCATGGGAAGGTCTAGTCCACTGTGGGTGGCACCATTCCCTAGGCAGGTGGCTTGGACTGTGTAAGACTGGAAACTAGCTAAGCATGAGCTAACAAGCAGTGTTTCTCTGGTGTTTCTGCTTCAGTTTCTACCTTGACTTCCCTCCATGACCCGGAAGTCAAAGACAAATAAACTCTTTCTTCCCCTAAGTTGCTTTTGGTCAGAGTGTCTCATCACAGCAACGCAACCAAACTATCACAGTAGGCAGCCCACACACTCACACCCCTGGGAGAACGTGAATGAATACCAACTTGCCATTGCTTACCACAGATGAGAAAACCTGATTCTCCAACTAAAGCACTTCCCACAGGAGACATCTCACCACACAGGAGACATCTTACCACACAGGAGATGTCTCACCAGGCATCTTGTTAACGGGAGCCTTTGCTTGCACGTCCTCACGCAATGGCCACCCGGCACTCTTACACTGGCAGCTGTGACATGTGACAGCTGAGGAGTAGAACCATTTCTTGGTAATCTAACCTCTTCCTGTCAGGCTACGTGAGTTGGGAGACCCTCAGAATCCCCATTTGAGTGTGTGTGGAAATTTTATATGAAATCACAGTTCTAATTGATGACACCTGAATGGAAGTGCCTGCATCTGCCAAGAGGAAACCACTGGACATCCCTGTTCATGCAGCTGGACCCTAAAGGTGCATTCACAGATGCTCACAGTGGTGTGTGGCACTTGGTATTGTGAGGCCACAGACTGGGAAGGGGCAAATAGCATCAAAAATGGCATCTGGATCATAACAAATCATATGGAGAGAGCAGCAGGTGTCCCCAAGGTGGAGAAGGCATAACAAGCAGGTGTCCCCATGGTGGAGAAGACATGGCAGCAGGTGTCCCCAAGGTGGAGAAGGCATAACAAGCAGGTGTCCCCATGGTAGACAAGTCATGGCAGCAGGTGACCCTATGGTGGAGAAGACATGGCAGCAGGTGTCCCCAAGGGCGGGGAAGACATGGCAGCAGATGACCCAAGGTGGAGAAGACATGGCAGCAGGTGACCCTATGGTGGAGAAGACATGGCAGCAGGTGTCCCCAAGGGTGGAGAAGACATGGCAGCAGATGACCCAAGGGTGGAGAAGACATGGCAGCAGGTGACCCTATGGTGGAGAAGGCATGGTAGCAGGTGTCCCCAAGGTGAAGAAGGCATGATAGCAGATGACCCAAGGGTGGAGAAGACTTGGCAGTAAGTGTCCCCAAGGTGGAGAAGACATGTTATCAGGTGACCCTATGGTGGAGAAGACATGGCAGCAGGTGACCCTATGTTGGAGAAGGCATGGCAGCACGTGTCTCCATGGTGGCAGGTATCTAAGACATCATCACATCCTATGTCTTAAAGGAGCAGGGAGCAGAGACAACCTTAGGGAGAGCAGTAGACTCCAAATCTTCCGTTCTCCACCATGGGTGATTATGTTCCCTCGAAGCATGAGCCAAAAGACACTTTCTCTTCTGCTGCTTCTTTAGTGGCGTGCTTTGAGAACAACAACACAAAGGAACTGGTATGTAGGCTTCGGTCTTTCAAAATCTACTTTAATGATGGTTCTTAAACACTTTAATCTCCCTTCTAGCCTACTGCCCACCAGAAGCAGTGGAAAGGAAAGGCTAATAGGGCAAAGGGGGATGTGGACCTGTTCAGAAACAGTTCTTTGGGGCAATTCCAATCTTCGTTGTCAGCAGTCCAGTCCACTAGCCAACACCAACAGGAATCAGCAGCGGCAGTCTGGTCTATTTGGCCATCGCCACCCATGAATCAGCAATGGTAGTTCATCCAGAAGAAACTGTGAGGCTCCTCTGATGAGCCCGAGTCTGCAAGCTGCAAGAAGCCACAGAAATATCACGAGATGTTCTGTGTGAGCTAATCTCTATGACGTCACAACAAGCGAAGATCAGCAATGTTATTCAAGGTGAACCAATGCCACAGCCTCCTCCCACTGCCTGTGGGGTTATATTTATTTTCTTTCTAAACGTCGCGTGTCCTCTCACATGTCTGCCTCAGCAAAACATCCTTCCCCTGTGTCTGCTCCAGCAAAACAAACATCCTACGACATGACTGAATTTCCAAAGAAATCGGGAAGTTCCACTTCACTAGTACTCACTCTGCAGTTCAAATAAATAATCCACAGCCTTGTCTGAATTGGCTGAACACAGGGCCACTCGCTGTAACCGCCCCCCCAGGGCCGCTCGCTGTAACCCCCCACCCCATACCCCTCAGTGAGGGACAGCTTCCAGGTCTCTACTTCCTCCTCATTTCTTCAGATGGAGCCTTCACGAAGGACTTCTGCTGTGGTGATAAAACTCCATGGCTGAGAGCGACTAAGGGAAGAAATCTTATCGCGGCATAGGTTCCGGAGGGATAGAGCCCATCACGATATGAAGAATGGCACGGCAAAGGAAGAACACTGAGATCACATCTCAGTGGCAGAGAGGAAACAGACAGAGACAGCAGGAAGCAGGGGGGAAACTGCAGACTCTCAAAGCCCAACCCCAGAGAATACTTCCTCCATTAAGGCTACACTGTCTAAGGGTGATGTAACCTCCCAAACTGGGGACCAAGTGTTCAAATACGTGAGTCTATAAGGACAGTCTCATTCAAACCCCCACAGAGCTTCAGCAGAGGAAGGCAAGACCAACCCAACAATCCATGAGCATGGCTGACCATCAGGGCAATGTGATAACTGAAACCCACACCCCATCAATCAGCTGGTGGAGATGTGGACTCCTCAGGCAGCATCTGCCTCTGTCTGCCCTGCTGGATGCCTGACTGATCCCCCTCTCCCTCCTACACATCCCTAACACCGCTTGGAAATGGAGTAGACAGAGCACCCCATTCTTTCTGGATCAGAGATCAGGGGCACAAGGAAGCCTGCCCACACCCGCAAAGAGATAATGGAAGCATGTCCCCCAGATGCAGCCAGGAAGACCAGTTGGCATGCAATGCTAAAAGAAGCTAAGGCTGATGGGACCACCTTCCTCTTCCCCGGATCAGTGACTCTGGGGAGATTATGCCAGAAGATACAAGACTGAGTCTTGAACCAGGCCACTCCTATAACCATATCCCTACAATGCTTTTCTGGGTCACAGTAATAATGTCACAAGGATATGACTGCATGCTTGAATGCCCAGTTGGAGTGAGCTTAGAAATGGCCTACGAGGGTACAGAGCTGTGTGTGTGCTCAGAAGCACATGCCCCCACTGTGCATGAGAGAGGGTGGGCTCCAGAAAGGCTTTCAATCCAGAAACCATGTGTGTGTGTGTCGGGGGGGGCGGGGGGGTTATCCAAGAGCTACTCTCAGGGATCTGCAACCAAAGGAAATTACTCACTTCTCAAAAGAATATGACAAAAAAACTAAATAGGCTACCCGTGTTCTCACCCTCCCCAATTCAGCCGCCAAGCAAGCCCCTCCCACATCACAGTGCCTAGAACTTTCCAAGCAGCTGAGAGAGAGAGAGAGAGAGAGAGAGAGAGAGAGAGAGAGAGAGAGAGAGAGAGAGAGAGAGAGAGAGAGACCCAGTTGTCAGGACGTGGGACAGCCCTTGCTGTTCTACCACCAGGCCATTGGGCAGCAGAGAAAGGCTGTGTGGGGATGCAAGCTGGCTGATGATCTGGTTCCAGCCCCAGGCTACATTCACTACCTAGTTCAAGCCAGCAAGCACCACCTTGTTCAAGCCATCTCAGTGCATCTGCCATGGCAGATCTATCCAGATTGGTCAGCTACAAAGTAACACTGTCTCCCCGTCCCCATCTGTGATGGTTTGTATAAGCTTGGCCCAGAGAACGGCACTATTAGTAGGTGTGATCCTGTTAGAGCAGGTGTGTCACTGTGGGTGTGGGCTTTAAGACCCTCCTCCTAGCAGCCTGGAAGTCAGTCTTCTCCTAGCAGCCTTCAGATGAAGATGAAGAACTCTCAGCTTCTCCTGCACCATGCCTGCCTGGATGCTGCTGTGTTCCTGCCTTGATGATAATGGACTGAATCTCTGAATCTGTAAGCCAGCCCTAATTAAATGTTATCTTTTATAAGACTTGCCTTTATCACAGTGTCTGTTCACAGCAGTAGAATCCTAAGACACAATCTTGGGGTCTTTTTTGTTGTTGTTGTTTTTTGTTTTTTTTTGAGACAGGGTTTCTCTGTGTAGCTTTGGCTGTCCTGGAACTCACTCTGTAGACCAGGCTGGCCTTGAACTCAGAAATCCACCTGCTCTGCCTCCCAAGTGCTGGGATTAAAGGCGTGCATCACCACCACCCGGCTCCATCTTGGGGTCTTAAGAACAAAACCATTCTTACCAGCTCATAACGAAGTGTCAATTGAGCTGTGCCCAGCCTTCCCTGGGGCATCATCAGGAAACTCCACTTCTGGATTCTAGAACTGTCCTTTGGGGATCCAAAGCCTTTCTTCCAGCCAAGGAAAGACCAGTGGCCTTGGTCACCCTGCCCTTATCTTCCTGTGTCTGGCTCATGCTCCAGACTCATTCCTCAGCTGCCTGGAGGCCAACAGCCAATCTCCACTCTTACTTAAGCACCCTGCAATATCCCTTCTACTGTCTATAATAAGGTTTATACAACCCAAGGACAGGACACAGGACCTTCAGGACTGTCACACATTCTTCCTGGAACCTCTTGACTACAAAAGCTGACCGAGCAGTGCAGGAAAAATGTAGACTTTATTCTGGGAATAGAGATGAACCTGGAGAGATTGCTCAGGGGTCAGTCCATAGTGGAAGAAGAAAGTCGGGAGCAGTGGACTAGTATAGTGCATCTCTCAGAGGCGGTTGGGTCCATCCTGGAGAAAAGGGGCCACTTTCCTTTAACCTCCACGGGCACTGGTTTCATTCTGAGTTCAAAGCCAGTGGGCCAAGATGGCACTGGTGTGCAGGAATGCCACTAGGCTGACACGTTGCAATGGGACAGATGTAAGGTGAGAGGAGTCTGGGGGGAATGTGGTATGCTGTGCCATCATAGACAATGGTCACAGCAGCCATGGAGGTCACAGGCATCTGCAGCTAGATACACAGACATATTAGTAAGCGTCATATTCCCGTGGCAAACTACCTGCTGGAAACAACCTAAGGGTGGATGGGGTTGTTCCTGCTCACAGTTGAACTCATCATGATGGACAGCTCATCATGATGGACAGCTCATCATGATGGACAGCTCATCATGATGGACAGCTCATCATGATGGACAGCTCATCATGATGGACAGCTCATCATGATGGACAGCTCATCATGATGGACAGCTCAGTCCATGTCAAGGTAAGCCACAAAGCAGAGAGTAAACAGGAAGAAGCCAAGGATAATAGACTCCCAAGGCCCCGCTCCCAGCAACCAACTGCCTCCAACTAGGCTTCTTGTCTGAGGTTTTCAGAACCCACAAAACAGCAACACCAGCCGGGACCACGCTTTGGACAAAAGCCTGCAGGGGAGCATTTCTCAAGCAAACTGGGGCAATAAGTGTCGTTCTCCAAAAAGAAGGCAAGTTCAGAAGACTAGTTAGTACTAGTTAGTACCCACTGAAGAAAGGTGGGGTACCCTGTGTGTGTCGGTGCTTGCCCCGTTGCTCCATCCTTTAGAGAGGGTCCCATAATTCCCTCTTGCCTCACTGGAGGTTCAACCTAGATCTTCTCAGGTGTTGAAATGATTTTCCCTGAATGTCCAGGCTTAAAGGACGACCGCACTGCTCTGCTCTGCACCTGAGAGCCATCAGCCCATGCAAAACCGCACCACAGAACCACAGGGTCTTCAGGAGGATAACTCCCAAACCGCCCTTATAACATAAAACCAGTGATGAGAACCTAACAGCCACACAGGCACCATATCACCCTCGTTAGACAATGGGGAAGCACACAAGCTCAGCTACAAAGGTGGCGTCTGCTTGAGACACAGCCTGGAGCTGGTCTGCGGGCCTGAGAGCTGGGCCGGGGAAGGGCGGGACTCACTGCAATGAGGAGGAGCACACGTTCTGTTGACTGTGTTTTCCAGTGGGCACTCTCCTCTTTCTCCATCTCTCCCTTTCTCGGTACTCCCTTCCAGCACAGGTATGGCTCATAACTTACATGGTGGTAGAAGCTGTGGGTAGAAGTTGGAGGGGTGTGTGAGGGTCACCCTGTTCTTCGGGGACTCCACCCAGCCAGTGCAGTTTCTGTAGCTACCTACTCTTGCCTGAGTCTCCTGTGCTTCTGCTTCTGTCAGACAGAACCGCACTAGAGCAAACTCCAAATGTGGAAATATCTTGGGATTATGTTGTCCCCTTATTCACCATAGCAGAAGAGAGTCCTGCCTGCAGAGCCTGCTGTGGGTGGAGCCTGCTGTAGGTGGAAACTTCTGTGGGTGGAGCCAGCTGTACACAGAGCCTGCTGTGGGTGGAGCCCATTGTGGGTGGGAAGAGGGGGTTGATGAGTCCCTTCCTGACCTACATGTGGACCTGTATGAAGGAACCCTGGAAGCCTAGACTGTGGGAGGGGGCTGGCTGTATCCTACACATGCATACACATACACCTATGCACACATGCACACACACAAACACACATGTATACATGTGCATACACCTACACACAAACCCACAAATACACATACCTACACACACATGCACACATGTATACCCCCACACCTACACACACACACATACATACCTATATACATACCTAAACACACACATATTTATAAACATACATATATATAGACTTACACAGAAGCATATATATGTATATATAACTACACATGCATACACAGAAGGAATACACACACACATATATACACATACATACATGCACATACATATAGACTTACACATACATATATATGTATATATACCTACACACATAAACTTATACACACAAACATATACCTACAGACACATACACAGAGGAAAGACGCACACACATACACAGAAGAAAGACACACATACACACACATCCCCCACACATACACACACACACAGGAGGGAAGAGGCCTGAAAGTTCCATCATCCCAGGTCCTACTTCCCAAAGCTGTGGTCTTGCTGGGTTGTTTCTTGCTCCACCTGCCTGTAAAGCTGTTTCTGCTCCTTTTCTTGTGCCCTGGAGGGATGTGGCCCTGTACTTTCTGAATAATATGTACCACCTGTCTGAGCAACTCAGGCACCAAAAAGAGCATTCAGAGCAAGAAATACAAGCGGAAGCGGAGCAGGGCACAGCCCAGATAGGGAGACCAGGGCGATTAAAATGACCAGTGTGTCAGGCACAAAATAGGAGCTCCTGACATCGACCGAGCGACGGGAATCAGGCCCCTATATCACTGCAGGAAATGGGCAATTTTATGCCAAGCGGGAGCAGTGCATCTTGAGGTAATGGTGAGTGTAATTCATGTCATTCGCAACAGCCCCAGCTGCTTGCAAAGAGACGCTCACCCTGAGCTCAGGTTTCCTGGGCTGTGAGGCTTTACAGTTGGACTTTAAAGAATATACTTAAAAGAATGGTAAAGCATTTGCCTCGGTCTAAGGGAGACTAAGAGTCCTCCAACCTGGCCAGACAGATGGCTCCCATGACAGATGCTCATTCCCGGGTGTAGCTTCCTTCCTGCCTTCCTGAGCACACACATGCCTCACACATCCTCACTAGCACACACACACACACACACACACACACACACACACACAATGCCATTTCAAACCATGCACATCTGCTAATTGTGACATGCCTGAGGTGCCTCAAGGTGCAGAAGCAGGAAACTGTTGGACCCAGGGCCATCAGACTATATGAAGAACAGCTTGGAGGGTGGCTGATTCTGCAGCAGCTGTTTCCCCGGAGAAAACCTGACTGCTGGAATAAACACCCCAAAGCTCTCTCCTGAGGGAGATCTGAGAAGCAGGACTCTGCAAACCGGGCTGGGAGAGACAATCCCCGAGGATCTATGCAACTGGAGAAAGCTTTAAAGCATTGCTTGTTTGGCATATTGGCCCAATTTTCTTCCATGAACACAGGCTGCAACTGTATAAAAGCATGATGTTAGGTTTTAGATATGATCCTGAAACTTAGCAAGCAGAACGGGCTGGTGTTGGCCATGTGCTTTACTCTCCATGGCTCATATGTACACACGCATGGCTCATATGTACACATACACACATGCATACATGCATACATACACATACATACACACATATACACACATACACATAATTCATACACACATTTATACACACACATAAATACATACACACGTATACTCACAAACATACATACATATACACATACAAACACACATATAAAATACATATACACACATCATAGATAAGTTTGTAGTTTACTTTCATGTGTGACTGTGTTACACATATTTCTCTAGAAATTCAGTCATACTAAGCTATAATTTCATAACTAGAATGTGGGCAGATACATGTACACACATCTAAGTGTGGATGCCAGAAGTCAACTTCAGGTTGTTCCTCAGGAGCTGTCCACCCAGTTGGATTTTTTTAAGATTTTTTTTTATTATTTTTAATTATGTGGAAGGTCGGGAGTGAGTATGCACATGAGTGCAGGTGCCTGCAGAGGCCAGAGGTGTTGGATTCCTTAGAACTGTAGTTGCACCTGTTGTGAGATGTCTAAGGTAGATGCCAGGAACCAAACTTGTGTGCTTTCAGATACCAGTAAGAGCTCTCTCTCCAGCCCCACCTTCTTTATTGATACTGGCCTCTGATTGGCTGGTAACTCACAAAGAAGTCAGAAGCTGACTGGCCTGCAGCCCCTCTGATCTCTACCTCCTGGTGCTGGGATTGCTACAGATGCTGTCACATTCATTGGTTTATATTGTGTATATGAGTGTGGGCAAGACCATGCCATGGGGCACACGGAGTGGTCAGAGGGCAGCTCGTGGGGATCAATTCTTTCCCTCCACCATGTGGGTCTCAGGAGTAAAACTCAAGTTAAGAGGTTTAGCCTCAAGTGACCTTCACCTCCTCAGCCGCCTTGCCTGTCCCTGAATTATACATACATAAGTATGTGTACATATGTGTGTGTGTGTATATATATATATGTATATATATATATATTTATATATAATAACATATATGGATGTGTATGCTATGTATGCATGTATTGTGTATGTGCATACATGTGTGTTCTGATGATTAAACTCAGGTCCTCTTGCAAGCAAAGCAAACACTTTACAGACAGAGCTATCTCATCCCCTCATGGTTAGGTGTTAGCCCATCTCAAAAGCTGCTTGCCAGCTGTGTGGAAGCTGCCTCCAGCTGTTCTAGTCTCAACATGGAGATCCTCACCTTGTTTCAAGCAGGCTGCAGGCGTTCAGAATGGGAGTTTTGTTTACATGATCAGCTGTTCTTACCAATTTTATAAGAGGAAAATAAATCTATTTACATTTTTTAAAAATTATTTTCCTTTTTTTTTTTTTTTTTTTTTTTTTTTTTTTTTTTTTTTTGGTTTTTCAAGACAGGGTTTCTCTGTGTAGCCCTGGCTGTCCTGGAGCTCACTCTGTAGACCAGGCTGGCCTCCAACTCAGAAATCTGCCTGCCTCTGCCTCCCAAGTGCTGGGATTAAAAGCATGCGCCACCACCGCCCGGCTCCTCTTCTTACATATGGCTTTTTTTGCATAATTTTTTCTCTTTAAGGATTCCCCTCTTCAACTCTCCTGGTATTCCTGAAACATGACCCCCTCTCAACTTGAAGGCATCTCATTCATACACACACACACACACACACACACACACACACACACACACACACCCCTGTAGACTCCTGGAGTGGTTCACTATTGATCCCCCAGGTTAGCATGGTGGTTCATCTCCACAGGGTGCTGGGTCCAGGTTCTCACCTGCAGTTCCTGCCTTTCTTGCCTGTCCTTCCTGCTTAGCCGCCATGCTGGGTGGCTACCTTCTGCTCCCTACAGAGCAGCATTCTCTGTTCTCAGAGTCAATGAGCTCTATAAATGAAAGGCCTGCTCTGCCGTCTCTCAAGCTGCTTTGAGGTGCTCCATACTCATCTAGCATGCCACCAGCCTCCTTGCCACACTGCCTTGCCCTCCCTCGCTCCGCTTCTCCCTCATCCCTCACCAGGTCTTATCTCCACTGACCCCCTCCAAAGAACGTTCCTCCTCCAATTTTCCTACTGTGCAACCACCACCACACCTCATGACCTCCCCCCCCCAAAGATCCCTCCAGGTGTGCTTCCCTCTCTAACGCTCTCCAGAATTTAGTATGGCTCCAGGTAGATGCTTCGTAGCTGTTGGCAAGTGAGTGGAAGGCAAGAACCAATGGATTTCTGATCCTGAAAACATCAGAAAGTACTTAGACCCTAAATTTTAGGGCCGGTGCTCAGTCCTCCCAAAAGCTGTGCAACAGTCCTAAACCCAGGTCCTCAGAATGCGGCCTCATTAGGAACATCGATTGCCTCCTTGCTGACAGCTTTAGACTAAGAGGGAGTGGTGGGCTCGCGCGTACCCGCATGACTGATGCTTTTAAGGCAGAGATGCAAATGCGAGAGAAGAAGCTGTGGAGTCGGATGGAGACAGAGATGGTTGTTTAAGTAGGTCAAGATGCAGACACCAAAGCCTATTGAAGACACCCACGCCAGAGAGGCCGGAGGCAGAGTGATCCTCAGAGTCTCCAGAAGAAAGCATCCCTGAGCAGACACAGTCCGAACCTCTGCCCTCCAGGTTCT
This sequence comes from Mastomys coucha, assembly GCF_008632895.1. Taxonomy (NCBI): domain Eukaryota; kingdom Metazoa; phylum Chordata; class Mammalia; order Rodentia; family Muridae; genus Mastomys; species Mastomys coucha. Next base: position 112,596,017 of record NW_022196900.1, read on the forward strand.
GAGGGCAGAAGCCCTTGTTGATGACCTGAGCCTTGTATGGGTCTCTGTCATGGTAACCCGGGGAAGCATGTCCTTCACCCTCGAGAGGAGGTTGTGGGTAGGACTCATCTTCCTTCAGGGTGCAGCTGGGCCCTACATATCTGTGTGAGGAGTAAGGCTACAATAGACCAGATAGCTGGGGAGTGGGTGAACCCAGGACCAGGCAGCCAAGATGGACACCATGTGGATCGGAGGCCAGAGCCACTTGCTGACTGCTGAGGGGCAGCTCAACCAAGATAGCCTGTCTTTGGTGGGACTCTGACCCCATGTCCCTGGGCTGTCATTGGGACTCTGACCCCATGTCCCTGGGCTGTCTTTGGGACTCTGACCCCATGTCCCTGGGCTGTCATTGGGACTCTGACCCCATGTCCCTGGGCTGTCTTTAGGACTCTGACTCCATGTCCCTGGGCTGTCTTTTGGCATCTGACCCCATGTCCCTGTGCTGTCTTGGGCGGCTGACCCCATGTCCCTGGGCTATCTTTAGGACTCTGACACCATGTCCCTGGGCTGCATCGACTGAGAGGCTACAGAGCACGTGCCCCAAACCTGCAGCCAGCAGGCTAGAAGCAGGGCCTGAGCCTCATGCATATGTATTTATGGACATTTAAAGAGGCCAAAATACATATTTAGCAGCATTGCACAATGTGTTTTATTGCCCGTGTCCGTCCTTCTGTAATATCCTCTGGAAATTCATTTTAAGGGAGATTTCAAACCCAAATGACTGACCGGGCCAACCCTTCCGGTCCCTGTCTGCAAAGAGCTTTTATTTAATAACAAAGTGTCTTATTTAAAGTCATGCCTATTGAGACGGCCCGTGGAGGCACTGAGGCTTCCAGAATGCAGTATTATACACGCGATTGGCTAAATCAACCACCGTGCCTCTGTCGGGGCCAATTTCCTTTTATGTCCTGGGTGCTTAAAACCCCTTAGAAGATTCAGAGGTGGTTTTCAACAAGAGCTTGTTGTCCATGTCTCACTCCTTTGAAAACCTATAAGGGCCGCGGAAGTCATTTCCCAAAGCCACTCCCCCAGAGGGTAGGGGAGGCTTTGTACATAAGTAGAAAGCCATGTTGTTCTCCTTAGGTACAAGATGAACTACATAGGCACTCGGGTGCAAGTCACTCAAGCAGGAGGCTGCGGAGAAGGGGGCAGAAGGGGGGCTCTAGAGCTTTTAGTCTGCCCCAGGACTAATCATTATGTACATGGGCATACCTCAGCCTGGAAAGCATAATGAGTGCTGTGGAAGGCCCCCTATGACTGGCTTGAACCTGAAAACCCAATAGCTGGGTGTGGGTGGATACTGAGAGACCCTTTGGGAAAGATAAAGAGGCAGGGCTGGGGACTCAGCTCAGCTAGCTGGCAGAGGGCTTGCCTAGGATGCAGACAGCCTGGGTCCAGACCCAGAAGAGCACACACCTGGTGTGGTGGTGTTGGCATTATCCCAGCACTGGAGTGGTGGAAGCAGAGGGAGGCAGAGGCAGGGGGAGAAGCAGAGGAGAGACGGGCGGGGGGAGAGGCAGGGGAGAGGCAGAGATAGGGGGAGAGGCAGGGGTAGAGGGA